>NC_089225.1:92893160-93193160 GCF_963924675.1 Phocoena phocoena
TTTGAACTACACACATTTGGTAGGCAGAAAAAAGTTTTTTAAAAGATGTGTTTCTATAGCTCTGTGTAAGAAGTAATAAGTATAATATTTTCTCCTAATTAACTAGGAGTTAATAGAGGATCTGATCCATTTTTATTGAAAATGAAAAAGTGAGTTATTTTAATAAATATTAAAGTTTAGCTCTTGGATCAGACAGAAAAAAAAATCAAGTCATATAGGAAAATAAAATGCTCTTCTGGGATAAAAGTAAGGAAGGCTGGAAGATTCCCACTGAGACAAAAGACAGAATTCAAAAAGATTTAAAAAATCATTGCAAGACACGTATCATTTTATTCTTAAAGAAAAATGCTTTCTTGCTTTATGACAATATTCAGAACCTCTCCCTAAATCTACGTGGAATTACAAACTCTACTGAATGCAGAAGAGAATACAGCAACTTTGTCTGAGGTCTGGGAATTATGAATAAGGACTCTCTAGACTTGCTTTGAATGCCAGTGAATGTCAAATTCATAACTTACTAATAATAGCACTAACATTTGTGTAATACTTTATAGTTTATGGACACTTTCAAATACATTATCTCATTTGGTTTTCAAAATAACCCTTGGGAAAATCAGAATATGTTTGGTGATATTTAACTGATAGGGAGATTTTAGGGCAGGCCCAAAGTCACTTAATACCCGTACTGAAATAAGCAAATTCCTCCCTGCGACTTAACTTCATTTTACTTGGGAACAAAGCCTCTCCCAGCTGCCCTGGGAGACTTAACACAGCAATTTACATTTCCATTAAGATGCAAATGACTGATTACAGATCCTTTTCTGTGGGAAGGTTTTAGGAAAAGGTCAAAGAGTCTCGGGTGTGCTCAGCTCCAGAAAATGTGGACGTCCTTTAGTGAGGAGGTTGCTGGAAGGAAGTAGGAGCCCTTGAAGAGAAACCTGGCCTTATTCACAGGTCATCTCAGGCCACCCTGTCCTCACTTTAAGCTGTGCTCGTGAACATCGTGTGTGAAAGTGTATTACTGTTCTTGAAAATGTTCAGCTGTGCTGATTTTTTAAAATAATGAATCAAGGCATAGTTTAAATTTGCTAAGTGATGTTTAGACTAAGATGGGAAGAGTGAGTAGGAGTTAGTCAGGTAAGGAGGAAGGAAAAGCAGCAATATTCCAGGCAGAGAAAGTGACATGTGTGAAAGTCAGAGGCAAGAGGTGGTATAGTCCTCTTTACTACTATGTGCCAGAATCATTCATTGAGGAATGAATTTGTGTTTTGTTTGCACAGCTATAGATGGATCAGAAGCACAAGAATTTTTTTCTCCTCCACAAACCTGTCTGTCCCAGTTAGGCTTTTGGTTGAAGGGAGAAGTGGACCTTACTTTGCAGAGTTAAGAAAATTTTGTTTTGTGAAAGAGAATAGTCCAAGAAAGGGGATGGGCTTTGAGGCCCTAGGATCAGGAACTGGACATGACAAAACTGAAAGAGGATCCTAGGAGGGTGGTGATTAGGGGTCCTGGGAGTAGCAGACCTGCACTAGTCTACCTCTTCAGTGCATCCCAAGGAGGTCTTAGGAGCTTGAAGAATGGCTGGATCCAATCACCAAAGCTCCCAGCCTCTGCAAGGGTCTCAGTGCTCATGTTGTCAACGATACCTCTTGACAAAGAAAAGTCCAGGCCTGGACAATAAATTGTGACCTATTTGGGCCAAAGACAAGACCTACTGAATGGGAGGTGGTGGGGGAGTGGGTTGGCAGAGGGAGAGGTGTGTTAGTTTTCTTAGAAGTATGTAGTTGCTGTAAATACTCATTTAGGAGATGTTGATTGCTTATCTCAGACTCAGAGACCTTCAGACTCAGGTCTGATCCAGGCCTTTGGAATATGAGCGGCTCATATTTACTCTTGTCTCCAGAGTTTGTGGGGTTTCTGAAGGTCTCGGGATCATCATTTCCAGCACATTCATACATTTAGAATTAGAGATACTCATTTTCACCATGATTTAATAAACTATACTTTACAGTTGTCACGGTCACAAAGAACAGAAACCAATATGAACACAGGCCACGCAAAGGTAGAACATTTACCACAGAAAGGTAAAAACAAGAGGAAACACTCATACACACAGCACAAGCTCTTTTCCAAGTACTGTTTTAAGTGAATGAGCTAGATTAAGTTGCATGATACTCTTAACAACCCTATAGATAGGTATTATTTTTATCCCAAGTGTGACTACTGCCATGAGAAGGATGGTGGATGAAGAAATGCAAACACTGACTAGGTAGAATTTTCCATCAGGAGAGAAGATGATATTGAGCACCAATGAAGTAAAGCTAAAGGTAATTCCTGGATCAAAATCAAATACGATCAAAAGAGAAAAATAATCTGTTATTTTTACCAACGTTAAAACCAGACACAGAAGGACTTTTGCCACATAGAGGATGGATGACGTGATTACGTGAACTTATTTTGCCCCCTCCTTTCTGGGAGTCAGTTGTTTTTTGCATATAAGGCTTTTTGGCATTATCCCCCGTGAGTTTTCATTGAACAGCGAAGGCTTACTGTTGGGTGATTTCCAGCATTTTCATTAGAAGGGTGCACCATCCTGATTCCAGCCATCATTTCCAGGCATCTGGGGGCCTCCCACTGATTGTAATAAGCCAAAATGCTCTGAAATTGAAAATTTTAGGTACTATTGCTCTATAGAATCTACTATGCAAGTTATTTTACAGCAAAATCTATCACAAAGCATTGAGTAAGTTAATCTGGCTTGACTGCCAGGAGAGTCTAACGTTCCAGTATTTTTCCCCCAGAGCACCAAGGGGAGTTTGTTCATCTGCCCTTCATTATTCCCAGTGTTTTATCGTCAGTGACACGGCTGACCCTAGGCAAAATGGCAAAGCAGCCAAAGTACATTTTAAGAGTCCTTCCTTCTTCTCGTGCATACCCTCTTCATCTTCTTGAGAAAGCATGGATTGTTTCTAGTCGCAGGAAGGCTCAGATATCCATTGAAGCTCACTGGATTTATGAAGTGTTTAGACAACCAAAATTTGTCATCAGGATTGAACTGACCTTCCCATTGCTAAATCCATTCATAAATGCTTAGTCCTTATTTGACCTAACTTAGCAGCAGCATTTGATACCTCTTCCTTGATATATCATTTTTTTCCACCCCATTGGCCTCCCAGTTGGACATCCCATTTCCTGGGTTTTCTTCCTATTCCACTGCTAGCTTCTTTTTGATCTCCGTTGTTCCTTCTCTTCCCTCTAGCATTTTAACATTGGAGGGATGCAGTGCTCAGGCTTTGGTTGTCTTCTCTTTCCCTCTGTATTCACTCTCTTTTTTAATTTTAATTTTATTTATTTATTTAACATCTTTATTGGAGTATAATTGCTTTACACTGGTGTGTTAGTTTCTGCTTTACAACAAAATGAATCAGTTACATATATACATATGTTCCCATCTCTCTTCCCTCTTGCAATTCCCTCCCTCCCACCCTCCCTATCCCACCCCTCCAGGTGGTCACAAAGCACCGAGCTGATCTCCCTGTGCTATGCGGCTGCTTCCCACTAGCTATCTACCTTACGTTTGGTAGTGTATATATGTCCATGCCTCTCTCTCGCTTTGTCACAGCTTACCCTTCCCCCTCCCCATATCAAGTCCATTCTCTAGTAGGTCTGTGTCTTTATTCCTGTCTTACCCCTAGGTTCTTCATGGCATCTTTTTTTTTTTTCTTAAATTCCATATATATGTGTTAGCATACAGTATTTGTCTCTCTCTTTCTGACTTACTTCACTCTGTATGACAGTCTCTAGGTCCATCCACCTCACTACAAATAACTCAGTTTCATTTCTTTCCCTTTTTGAAGGGAACCTGGTCTCCTCTTCTTAATTAATGAGTCATGGGTCTGATAACTGACTCAGATGTGAACACAAGTGATCATGATCTGCTATTGCAATGGCTGACATCAACCATTTGCTTTCCAGCTTTGTTTTTGCTTATACAAATCAAGCAACAATTGTTATTGGTTGCCTACTTATCTAGTTCCAAGGCACACCCTGGTCAATTAACCATCATCACAGATCCTTGCGGATCAAGTTTCCTTGGTTACCACTACAGTCTGTGCCTGTTATAGAAATAGTTAAGTGATGCCACCTGGCCACTGTTATCTCAGAATCTTTTCATCTCCCTCATCACCGGGAAGCTCAGTTTCATAGCAGTCTCCCCTATTTGTCAACCTTGACCTAGAGATGACATCCATCACTTAGTTTTTCAATGATGCCGGCACCCCCTCACTAGTGTATCCTTTGAGTTTTCTTGAAGAGTGCCTGCCCAGGCCCTTCTAGGTAACAGAGACAGCTAGTGGGTTCCCTGGACTTAATAAACCCATCCCTTTGAGTATCAGGACCCCTTTCTCAAAATTTTGCTGAGGCAGGGCTGGCATCTCCATCGCCACTGTGGACGTCCTTATCTCCAAGTTCAAGGCGTCATTCTAGCTGCGTACTGAGACCGACTCCAGGCATCCTTGTCATGGTGTTGCACTCTAAATCACAGGAGAGCACACCATATTGATAAACTCTTCCCTAGTGTTAATATTTCTGTCCCCACCTTACCCCCAGCCCCCATCCAACCCCCTCAAAATTCATATCATACAAACCTCCTGGTTCTTGCTGATATATACTAGCCAGGTTCTGAAGAACTCTGGGGAAATTAGCTGTTTCCTACAAAACAGGGGCAGTATTTCCCCCATCTGATCCATGCTGAGACCTGACCCCAGTCACTGGTCTAGAAGCCAAGAGGGGAGGTGAAAGCAGATCTTGAGGAGAAGAAACATCATTTTGTGAGGCATCTGCCTCAGGAGAGGTCTTTGCATGAGCCCCAGGCAATGGGAAGCTAGAGGGAAGGAGGTGCTCATGCCATCCAGAGATGCTGGAGGGTTAGTGCCAGTAGTAGCGACCCAACCCTCAACAAATAGCGGGAGGGGCTTGCCTGGGACTCACAACTCAGTGGCACAATTCTGAAGTGTATTCCACAAATTCTCTGAAAAAGTCTGCAGCAAGATTGAGCTCTGGTCACTGACCGTGGTAACCTGCTCATCATAATATTAAATAACAGATACACAGATGCATAACAGGCCAGGCATCTGTGCTAATCATTTAACAAGAAGTACTCCTATTGTTCTTGTAAGAAAGGGAGGAAAGCCCATACAAAGTGCATTACTATCAGATGTTTGCTCCTAAAAACAGAAAATTAAGATGACTAAAACATGGCTTTTGGATTTATCTGAATTTATTTTTTTTGAAAAAAAAAAATCTCATAATCTTGTTTTTGGTTTTAACTGGAAAGTTTGAGTTAGTCTAGAGCTCCTAAAGGACTGTGTTCTATCAATCCTTGTCCTTGAAGCAGCTAGCCTTACACCTGGTTCATGGTGACATCACCACTGGCCAGAGAAATTAATCATTCTCCAAGATTTGGGAAGGTAACTATTAGAAGGACAAAACCATTTGTTTCAGGTTATATGTGAAATTTTAAAATATTTTAATTGATCACATTAAAATCCTGTCAAATGAAATAAATTTTATACTTGTATGTGGTAGTATTTGAAAAATTATCAATTCAAAAATATTTATTGAGAACCTACTATTTGTCCCAAAGTGTGCTAGAGACAAGATATTCTCATAATCGCTGTCAGTGGAAGTTTCCAAGGTAGTTAATCCCATTCCTGGTTTTTCTTCTCAGCATCATTCTCATAGGGAAGCTGCCCATTCAGTGGATTAAAGAAGGATCCTTCTAGAGAACTGTCACTGGGCTGTGATAGAAGTTCCAGGATGTAGAAAAGAGAATAGTCTGCTGTAAATCTTAGTTTTTCTTGCTGCATGTTTCAGGGCTGTGTTTCATCAGATGGTTGTCCCCTGTGGCACAACACTGAGTTATACAGGAGAGCATTGATATTTCCCACCTCTGTACTCCATGAACAGCATAGAGACTGGCCCTACTCAGCCTCTGTAAAGAGAAAGGTATTTTTGTAAACGACTCTACACACTAGCTCCCTTTATTGGTTTGGATCCTGAAAAAAAAAAGGGAATCAAATTACAAGTTACTTTTCACTTGGACAAGTTATTCTCTTTGAAGCCCAGTTTCTCATTCACAAAAATGGAAACTATGATACTGCCTTATTTACAGAAAATAATGATTTTATAAGAACATATTAAAATTACAACTCATCCTATAAAAACTTGATGAAACGGATCAATGGCTGTATTTCAAAGCATTTTATTTCTCCTGGGGTAACTCAAGTGTCTAGCAGACAATCTGTTGCTCTGAGCTACTCCCACAAAAAACAAAAAAAAAATAACGCCTCCCATGAAGGTATTAGTAAGAAACAGGATTTACAAGCAATTTCAGAGGAGAAGCAGAGGAACTTTACTCCATATGTCACTTAGCCAATGATTTAGTAATATCTTCTTAAAATTTTCTCTTTTCCTCTGAAACCTGTTAGGTTGGGCAACCATGTCCTCCTCTTTTTTCCAGAAACTTGCCCCTCCCAGCCCTTATGTCCTCCCCTCCCCCCTCCCTTCATATTATTCAAATTACCTTCCTTTTTCAAGAAACATAGGGGCCAACTGGAAGCTTCCTTAGACCCCACTACTGGCATCTCTTCAACAAATCTGTGTCTTCTCCCACAAAGGAATTCTCCTACCAGCTGCAAAGAAAAAAGCGTTTTTTCCCCAGGTACTACATATTCCCCTGAGAAAATATTTCCTCCCTGACAAATCATTTATAGAGACTCTGTCCCTTTAGGCTGAATGAACAGAAGAGAAACACAACATTTATATGTGATTCTCAAGCCTTAGGGTTCAGTCACTCGTGCTAGGATGCGCAAGGGTACAGGATACAGGAAATGTTTTCATCTCTTCCCGTAGGGCATCTTCCCCACACTAGCCCACCTCCCACTCTGGAGAATTCTCCTGTTCTTCATGCAGAAGTGGATTTCATTGGTTCATTACAGGAGCTTGGGAATATAAATTTGCCTGGGAAAGTAGCTGGGAAGCCCACGCTGGGTCCTCAATTACCCCACAGCCCAGGGCTCATCTCTGGCCTTTCATCCCTGACCCCCACTCCCATTGTCTCTGAGGGCTATACCTGGCTTGTGTCAGCCTCACCTTCAGGCTCCCTGCCTCTGGTGGGAGGAAAGGGGGCTGAGAAGGTAGTAAGTCTAACAAGCTAGAATACCTTCACAAACACCTAACAAGCTGGAATACATCCCTGCCTTATTTTCTTGAGTTTCTGGAGGACCAGGGTAAAATTTGCCTCATAGATGTACTCCTTCAAGATGCTTATTCTTCTCAAAAAAAAAAGAAAGCTGATTGTTTCTCTCAACAGAGTTCCCAGCACTCCTCTGTCTTCCTCAGAATGAAACAGGAGGGAAGGGGTCAGAGCACTAACTTTAGAAGAATGACATAGCCATTGATGATATGACATAAACTGGTTAGAACCAATCAGGCCCAAGATGGCAGAAGATTCCACTTCCAGTGGACCTTGAGCCTCATTATGTGCTATTATAATACATTAGGATATGCTAAATGACACACCCACAGGAGCCATGACAGTTCGAGGCTGACCATAAAAGTCCAAAAAGTGGGCAGTGGCCCAATTCCTGGAAATCCCCACCCCCTTCCCCAAAAGGGTTGGAATAATCCTCCCATTCACTAGCCTATAAGATTACCCAGCCCATAAAAACTAACCAACCCATAATTTAAGGCCTGCTCTTGTCTTCTGAGATGGACCACATTCTGCCTATGGAATGCATCTCTCTCTAAATAAACTCACTTTCACTTTACCATGGCTCGCTCTTCAATTCTTTCCTGTGCAAAGCCAAGGACCCTCACTTGGCGGCCCATCCCAGGGACTCACCTGAAACCTGGGACATGACCGTCCTCTCAGGCCCCATTTTTCCTGCAACAGGAATACCAGAGGACTGGTGCTCAGGTGGTCATGCCTATCCTGTCAGGGAATAGGTAGCCTAAACTACCTGTACATTAGTGGGTGGAGCTTAACCAGGAGCTGAGCTTTTCTGTGCATGCTTCTGTGGAGGACTGGGTTTTCCTCTTTTTGAGAAGTCTTCCTGTGGGGAACTGGACTGGAGCTGGGAGACTGAATCATAACAAGTAACTCTAGTTTCCCAAGTTTGAACTGGGACTTACCTGGGCAAACTCCCTTTTTGGTTTACCTGCAACCTGACAGCAGCCAGATCTCTCCTTTTCTTTCTTCTTCTAAATTATCTCCACCAATTTTGGCAAATTTCTTTCTGACCTTGCCTCTGTCTCTTAGCTGTCTGAGCTCCTTCAGAAAAATCTGACTGTAAATTGTTCCTGTACCTACCCACAGAAATCTTTCTGACTTTGTCCCAGAGCATCTAGTTTAAATTCATATCGACACCGTCTCTCCAGTCCTGGTACAGGGGCTGAGGCCTTGTCTTCTTGTAATTGTATGGTCAGAATCGACCTATTGACGCCGGCCCTGGTAAATCCCTATACTCCTGAATATCTATTGATATATTCCCAGACACCTGTTTTAAGGTCACAAGAGACATTCGAATCCTTAAACTCCTGAATAATTCTGAATGCCAGGCCAATAAATTCTAATTTTCATCCCCAAATCCTCCCCTCCAGTTCCTGGCACTGAGTACCTTGAAAATGCTTATATTTTCTAGAAACATGTAGCTCTCACTTGATAGGCACTTGCTACATAGTCCGATGTCAGCTGCTGAAGGATGCAAAAGGACCTGAATTAGACCATTTCTCATAGCTTCAGATTCTGATCCTTCTCCAGGAACACTCCCACTTTCTAAAAAACTTCCATGGAGACCAGGTTAATTTTAATTTCTAGCCTGCTACTTCATGAGCTTGTTTCTTGCACTTAACCAGGACCCATTCACCTGATCCTGCATTTATCTGATTCCCAGGAGGATCCATATAATCTTGAACCTTGTCATCCCCCCAAAGACTAGATTGCCTATGTCATTATAGTTTCCACATTCTCTTGCAGAATTTCGAAGGGTGTTCCAAGAACTGACAATCTCCTTGAACTCTGTTTTGAAGAGGTCAGCGTTCCACTGGTGAGGGTACACTCCTGGCTCAGTTCCATGAAAATATCAAGACTCTTGGAATAGTCATAGTGGAAAAGAACTCTGTAGCAGACACAGGAACACTCGGTGCCAGCCTTAGCTCCACCACTAATTAAATGGTGTAACTAAAAACAAGTCACTTAACCTTTCGGTGCCTCGTTTCCCTCATATATCAAAAGGGAAATAATAACTAGATTTGTTGTGAGACAAAATTCAATAATGAGAAAGTGCTTTGAAAAATATGAAACTGTACCAGTGTGAGGCAATTTTGTTATTATATAGCCTAAGTTGCTTTGGTCTTCTAATTTTAGTTGAAATTAAACATTTGAACACCAAATATCAATTCTGTAAAGAGAATACAGCAGAATAAACAGTAGTAAAAAGATCAATTTAATCTAGACTTCATGTTGTTATTATGTGAAGTCATTTAAAAAGAAATGGTATTTTTACTTATAACTTTAGTTTAAGAAAGGAAATATATATTGGAGCAATTGCAAAGAATGGGGCTGTAAATTTTATTAGATTTTGACATCCTTTAAACACACTTCAGGTAAAGGTTATATGTGTGTTTCATGCTACCAAAATGGTAAACTCATATGATAACACCGTATAGGGAAAATTAAAAGGGCTTTTATCTTTTGTGTTAAAAAAAGAGGGGTTCTTTCTTTAAAAATATTAGTACTGTAAATAGATTTTAATAATTTTTGCCTGTGAATTACAAGCCATAAGAACAGCAAGTAATAATTCTTTCACTTATAACTCATTATGATTAAAGATTTTAAGTATAATTTTGCATTTTTATCATTAAAAATTTCAACAGAGTTTTTAAACTCTTGTCCCTTCTGGTTTGTTGCTGCTGGTTTACAAGCCTAAAGTCAAGGTGATTCAGCAACTCCTCTGCTTGCTTAAAATGATTTGAATTCTATTCACAATCACCAGGGTGAACAATCACAGTGCAAAGAAATCCCTAAACAATCTTGTTTTCAGGCAGCCTCCCCATCTTAATGCCTTGTATTTCTGGGATCAGAACACCTCCTTGGAGCAGACAGAGTGCATTGTGCTATCCCTGGGCTTTTCCATCAGGCAGGTCTATTTTTCCAAATGGAAATTAAAGTTCTTTCCAAATCTGGTGTCAAGAGCACTGGTCTACACCTACATAAAGGGTGCATGCTGATACATTTTTTACAGATAGGACTGTTGCTCACATATTTGGAGTATACTTGTTTAGAGCACCAGAAAACATTTATTTGATGAATGGTGAAATACCTAGAGATCTACAGTTGTTTTGTCTTTTAACAACTTCTAATTTATCTCTTTTTCCCCTTGTCCTCCTGGTTCTTAAAATTCTGAACAATTCAGCTCTGAGTATAACATTCAGCAAAACAGAAGTCCTAGACTTAAATTATTCTACCCAAGTGAAGAATTAGTTCAGGGGCTGTATTCCTGCATCTTCGGAATCTCATACACACCCCCAAGTGGCCAAGCAAACTACTTAGTCTCCTCTTTAGGGGTTAGAAGGTAGATATTTGGCATCCTGTTGCTAGTAAAATTTTTTCTATATGTTTACATTTGTAGTTATCCTTGGTTTGTAAATACAAGTGTTTGAATTTATACTCTTCTATTGTCAGGAAGGAAAAACTTTCCCTCTACACTCTTAGACACAGTGCTGGGGGCATGCAAATGTAACTGACAAAAGACAGAATAATAGGAGAAAAAGAACAAAATTTATTAATATTTTTATATTCACGGGAGTTCACAGAAAAGAAGTGAAACTCAAAGAAGCAGTTAGACACAGGAGCTTATGTACCCTTTTTAACAAAGGAAAGATGGTTTGAGCTTCAAGGTATGATAAACTGTGGGTAAGTGATTAGGAAATATATGGGAAAACTAATGGACAATATGGGTCACTTTAGTAAGCCTTTTTTTTTTTTTTTTGCGGTACGTGGGCCTCTCACTGTTGTGGCCTCTCCCTTTGTGGAGCACATGCTCCGGACGCTCAGGCTCAGCGGCCATGGCTCACGGGCCCAGCCACTCTGCAGCATGTGGGATCTTCCCAGACCGGGGCACGAACCCGTGTTCCTTGCAACGGCAGGCGGACTCTCAACCACTGCGCCACCAGGGAAGCCCTTTAGTAAGCTTTTAAAATGCAGATTCATCTGGTGATAGGGGTCACTCATCCTGGTATAGGATGGGGGGAAACTTAGTCTTGTTTTTAGGCAGATAAAGGGAGGGCAAAGAACTCTTCCTTTATTTGTTGATTCTTAATTGCCTTCAGCTCAAAATAATCTTTATGCCAATGTGGCATGTATTGGGGTGTCATATCCAATCCCCTTCACTATCAACATCTCTAGTGAGTCAGCATCTTCAGCCTCTGAGGCAAACACTCGGTCAGATGAGTCATTGTCATTCCCAAACCCTTTCTCCTTTGCCTTCTTCCACATTGGGGTGGTAAAAGCTAAATATTCTTTTCCCAGGTTCCCCTCCAGCTGGGGGTGGTCAATAAGACATACTAGAAATCTCTAGCTTTCTTAATAAGAGGAGCTATGACTTGCCATCTACTCTACTCATTGTTACTCTCAACATGGCTGTACCATTAGAAGCTGCAAACAGCATCTTTGCCACCATGAGATGCTAATCTGAGGGAAAGGCTGAGAGAATTGTACAGGCTTTAGCCTGACAGTCAAGCCACTGGACTGAGAGCCAGCAGCTTCTTTCCCCCAGAATTGTTCTGAGAAAAATATATCCCTCTGTGAGTTGGATTTCTCTATTACTTGAAGCTGAATGCGTTTCTTAACTGTAATAGCCTTCCCCTGAACAAGACAACAATAGTTTGCTTTTGGTTACATCCTGCATTCCTTTCTCAGCAGTTCCCATTGTCACATTAGCTTTTCTTAAATGTTGTACATTGACAAGTCAGATATCTCTGCTTCCTTCTGCTAATTGGATTCTTTTTCTCCTTTTACTGGAGTTTATCCCTAGGAATTCTTTCAGAAAGAACTCATAGATGGTAACTTTTTGAGCCTTGCATGTCTGAAAAACGTCTTTATTTTGCTCTCACACTGAATTGACTGGATATAGAATTCTAGATTTGAGCCAATATTCCCTCAGAACTTTGAAGTGCTTGCCTCACCACTTTCTAGCTTTTCTTGCTAGCAGTGACAAGCCTGGCCAGGGTGCTGTATTACCAACTGCAGGCAGCAGTCTTATGTGATTGGTCCCTCGGGGGCACAGTGAGAGCTGTTCCCACGGGGGATGTAAATTCCTGGGGGCCCTGAGCCTGACACTTATTCAATTTTCACTCCTTCATAGGAATATGTTTTCTTGTTTTCTTTCTGAAAGTCTTGAGGTTTTCTCTTTATTCTTAGGGCTCTGAAATAGTTGTAGCATGTGTCTGTATGTGGGTCTTTTTACATCAGAGCTTCAGCACGTGTTGCGCCTTTCAGTGCTGGTGAATTTCCTCCTTCACCTTCCTTTCTGTTTCCTTCCTTTCCTCTCCCTTCTCCTCTGTTTATAATTTCCTCCCTTTCATTTCCTTTGCTCTCTTTTTCACACTGCCTGTGGGAACATCTAAATGAATTATCCAGACTTATCTTTTCTGTTGTACTTTCAGCCTCTTCTCCTGAGCCGTATTCTCAGAAATCTACTTAGCTCCGCTGGCCCCTCACTAAGTCTCCCTTGGTTTGTTCCCAGTCCGTCAATCTACTGACTGTTTTGGGGTAGGGGTCGTATTTTTCATTTCTATAATCTCTCCTTGTTCTTTGCATAGTCACTTATTCTTGTTTTTCTATTAAATGTCTCCTTTGATGTGAATTTTCTGTTGAGTTTGGTGCCTCTGTCTCACAGCTTTTCCTTCAGTGTTTGGTGATTTTGTTTCTTTGGTCATGTAACTATTTGAAAATTCTTCTTCCTCTCTTGGTGACTGTAGGTTCTGTTTAGAGCCGCTTGTCCCTGGCAATTACAGGAGGGGGGAGTGCGTGAAGCCAGGGTACATAGGGATGGTTTGGCATCAGGGCATTTGCGTCCTCATTCCTCCCAGAGAACGTAAGTCACCAGGGTGCTGGCCGGCCTCCTCTAGCTCAAGCACCCACTCTGTGTGCCTCCTATATGAGAATTTCGACTTTAGAAAATAATACTCATGGTTCCGGTCAGTCTAGGGATGAGTCAGATTCTCTCTTGCCTTTTCTTCAGTCCTGCTGTTCTTAAGGGGATCTATAGAGAACTCAGAGCCTGCTCTGCATCTCTCTCCAGCCCTAGCACTCATGTCAGGAGAACTTCTAGGCAGACAGTTTCCTAGGTTTAGAAAGCAGTTATCAGGGGCTTCCCTGGTGGCGCAGTGGTTGAGAGTCCGCCTGCCGATGCAGGGGACACGGGTTCGTGCCCCGTTCTGGGAAGATCCCACATGCCGCGTAGCAGCTAGGCCTGTGAGCCATGGCCGCTGAGCCTGCAAGTCTGGAGCCTGTGCTCCGCAATGGGAGAGGCCACAACAGTGAGAGGCCCGTGTACCGCAAAAAAAAAAAAAAAAAAAAAAAAGAAAGCAGTTATCAGGGACTTCCCTGGTGGCGCAGTCGTTAAGAATCCGCCTGCCAATGTAGGGGACACGGGTTCGAGCCCTGGTCGGGGAAGATCCCACATGCCGCAGAGCAACTAAGCCCGTGTGGCACAGCTACTGAAGCCCACACGCCTACAGCCCATGCTCTGCAACAAGAGAAGTCACTGCAGTGAGAAGCCCGTGCACCGCAGCAAAGAGTATCCCCCGCTCACCGCACTGGAGAAAGCCCGCATGCAGCAACAGACCCAATGCAGCCAAGAATAAATAAGTAAAATAAATAATTTTTTTTAAAAAAGCAGTTATCAAAGTGTTAGCTGGAGAGCAATATCCATGAACCAATATTCATGTTCCAAACACAATTAATTAATACCCTGATGATATTTTGATACCTCTCACTCTCTCTTGTTACTTTGAGTTTGGGATATATCTGGACTTTCTCTTATCTCTCCAGTCATTTCCTCTGTGCATTTCCTTCTTTCAGTCTGTTTTTCTGTTGATATGCTCCTATCTGTTTTCTATCACTTGGGACTTCCTGTTCCACTGATGGCACCCTTGTTTTTTAGCACCATGATGGAAATACCTTCTTAAAGATATGTTTTCTGTTATGTAAAAGAATCCTAGACAGGAAGGTGGGTAGATGTTGTGATTGGTCTTAATTTTTATAGTGTTTTCTGGTTACTACTCATAAATTTGGAAATGCAACTTAAGCCAAAAATAAAAATCACATAACCCCAGTATCTTGAGATAATCAGTATTAATATCTTGGTATTTACCTTTTGGAGTATTCTACTGATATTTGTTAAAACAAAAATGGGATCATTGCAAATCTGTTTACCTTTGTGTTTAACGAGTATCTAATAAGTAGCAAGCACTGGGATGGATGAAAAGATTTAGAGATGTGATGAGGACACAAAGGAAAAAAAAAATTCTCTGCCTTTAAGTAGCTCCCAATCTAAAGGATACAAAAAAATATAAATATTACTACTTTCTCCCAGTTACTCAATCAAATATGAATCTAAGTATTGCTATGAAGGGATTTTTCAGATATAATTAAGGTGTTACAGCAGTTGACCTTAAAGTAGTGAGATCATCTATATATGTCTGGCCTATTCAAATGAATCTTTTAAAAGAAAATTTTCTCCAACATGGTTTGGGAAGAGGAAGCCAGAGATTTGAAGAAGGAGAAAGATCAGACATGGAAGGATTGCTGGCTTGCAAGATGTAGGTGTCCACATGTGTAGGAATGCAGTAGGCCTCTAATTGCTAAGGGAAAATCCTGCTGGACAGCCAGTAAGAAAATCAGGACCTCAATCCTACCACTGCAAGGAACTAAACCCTGCCAACAGTAAGAATGATCTCGGAAGCCTTGAGCTTCCTCAGAGCCTCCAGATGAGACCTAGCCTGGCTGACACCCTGATTTCAGACTTGTGCTACTCGGAGCAGAAAACCCAGCCACACCACGCTGGACTTCTAATCAGCAGAACCATGAGTTAAGAAATGGGTATTGCTGGGCTTCCCTGGTGGCGCAGTGGTTGAGAGTCCACCTGCCGATGCAGGGGATGAGGATTCGCGCCCCGGTCCGGGAAGATCCCACATACCGCGGAGCGGCTGGGCCCGTGAGCCATGGCCACTGAGCCTGCGCGTCCGGAGCCTGTGTTCCGCAACGGGAGAGGCCACAGCAGCGAGAGGCCCGCGTACCGCAAAAAAAAAAAAAAAAAAAAAAAAGAAATGGGTATTGTTTTAAGCCATTAAGTTGGTAATAATTTGTTTTGCAGCAAATAAAAACTAATACGACCCACACACTGCTATAGGACTTAGCCAAAATATACTGGCGAATTTGGGGAGCACCCACAGGCCTGGATTCTGAGAGTGCTGGATCAAAGGGAGCAAAACACAGCTGTTTATTGATTTGAGAGCTCTCTTTATCACATTTAATACTTGAAAAAGACCACGGGTTATGGTGTTTTTCCTAGAAGCATGGACAGGGCGGTAACCCACAATAAATGAGGTATTAAATATCAGAATTGCCATAGCAGACAGTGGAAGAAAGGATTAAAACGACTCAGAGAATTGAACATGCTCTGAAACGGCTCCCCTCTCCAGGCGATACAGTAACTTAACACCAACACTGCATCCCAAACAAACGGCAGAGATTAGCGTGACCCTCTAAGATCTAAAGGATGCAGGGGTGACGCTTCCTTTTGTATCTCCACTTAGTTCACCAATTTGGCTCCTGCAGAAACTAGGCAGATTCTGGAGGTTATGGTGGTCTACCACAAACTCAACCAAATAGTATTCCCAGTCGCAGCTTCTGCATCAAAGATCTGTGGGATCTTTACCAGAGTGTATGAACATGGCCACAGGTAAATAAATGGTAGATAGCCAATGAGCTGCCAATTGCATTATTTTTCCATCCCTTTCAAAAACAGGATCAGCAAACTTTTCAGTCACTTAGAACAGACAAATGTATACATTTACAGCTTTGCCCTAGGACTATGGCAACTCTTCTGTCTTCTGTTGTAATATGGTCAGAACAGACCAGGACTGGCTGGATTTTCCACAGAACATAGCACTGATTCACTCTCTGGATACCAGCTTGTCAGGTAGGGGGTCTTTGTAAGACACAAGCCATCCAGATGTGGGAAATAAATCTACAATACAAAGATTCTTGGACCAAACACATCAGTACATTTGGTAGAGGTTCAGACATTTGGGGCATCAAAGACACATGATCATATTTTGAACTTCCTATGATGAAGAAGGCAACACAATGCCTGGTGTTTTATTTTTGAGGCAGAAGATTCCACACGTAGGAATACTATTCTACTACTCTAAGCTATATATCAGGTGACAGAAAGTGGCCCTGCTTCTTTGGCCATACAGCCTTGGGTTTCCCATTGTATTAGAGGTATCGGTGGTAGGAGGAGATGCTCTTTGGCATTTATGTCAAGTCCCAATGGAAGAATCACAACATAGATCCCTAGGGTCCTAGAGCAAAACTATAGCATCTTCAGTGGAGAATTATACACCTTTCAAAAATAATATCTGGCACGCTATTAGGTCCTTGTGGATACTAAATGCCTGACCATGTTATATCAATTGATCATGTAGCCAGAACTGCTCGTCATGAGCTGAGAGCCTGTACACGTGATAAAAACCGGGTAGTGTACAAGATGGAGGTGGCACGTTCGGTATTAAACACGAAAAGACTGGAAGCACATGTATGACGCACAAGCCTAGATCTGTTTAACATCCATCACAGTTTCATCAGCACCTCTCCCTCAGTTCACACCTATGACTGCATACTGGTTCCCTGATGACCAGGTAACAGAAGAGAAAAACATTCAATCTTGGTTCATGGATGGGCTGGGTTGTTATATTGATGCAAGCTGATACGGATGGCAGCTATACCAGGGTCCCACTCAGAGGCGGCCTTGAAAGAAAATAGTGAGGCAGATGCTTCTAATGAACGGAACTTTGGATGGTGCACCGAGTCATTACTTTATGTAAAAGGAGACATATTCTGAAGCTAGAACATACATAAACTCATGCCTTGGCTAACTGGATAGGGACCTGGAAGATCTGGAGTAGAGACGTATGAGTGGATACATGCATGTAGGCACAGAGTGTGAAAATATTTGTATCACGTGTAATACAAATGTTTGCTGTAATACTCAGCAAACATTCAGCAAGGAAGAGGCATTAAGCAATCAGGCAGACCAAAAACTCATCCAGTTGATATCAGCCAGCCTCTTCTTCATCTACAACAGTGCTGTCTCAATGGGCATATGAATGAACAGCTATCATGGCAAGATTGGAGGCTACGCATGGACCCAACTGCATAGACTCTCACTTATTAAGACTGATGTAGTTACTGATGCTACTAAATGTCCAATTTTCCTGCAGCAGAAACTAATGAGTTCCTCAACATGACACCATCCCTCAAGGAGAACAGTCAGTTATTTGACAGCAAGTTGATTACATTAGATCATCTTTACCATGAAAGAAGCAGCTGGTTTTTTTGACGGAAAGAGAGAGATTTCAGGTACTGATTTACATTTCTTGCCCACAAGACCTCAGGTCTATATAGTGTTTCCTCCATTCATGTGGCATCCTACATACATTGTGTTAGAACAAGGAACCCATTTGATGACAAAGTGTGGGAGTGAGTACAGGACCAATGGATCCACTGGGCATGTCACACTCTACACCACCCAGAAAGCTGACAACACAGCTGAATGGCAGCGCAGAGGCAATACTTTGCAATGATGGCTACCATCCTCCACTGTATGCCTCCAGTATGTATTTTAATCAGTGCTTCTCAACCAGGGGCAAAATTTCCCCCTGAGAGACCTTTGGCAAGTCTAGAGACATTTCTGGTTGTCACAGATGGTTGGGGGTTGCTACTGGCATCTAGTAGATGGAGGCCAGATACTGCTAAACGTCTTATATTACACAGGACAGCTCCACAAAAAATTATCCAGCCCCAAACAACAATAGTACCAAGGCTGAGAAATCTTACTTTAAACTTATGACTTTTATAGGGTGCAGTTTCCCTGGAGTTGAATACATTGGTCTGAGACCCATGAGTAAGAAACAGAGTGGCCCATTTACCATCACTTCCACCTCTTCTCTCCAGCCCTTGCAATCTCAAGAACACTCCCCAATAAACCGCTTGCATATAACCTCTCTCTCAGTCTGCTTCCTCGGGAACCCCATCTATGCCAGGTTATAAATTGAGCCAAGGCAGTTGCAATAGCAGTAAAGCCTGCATAGCAATTTTAGAATATTTTAAGGAAAAATAGAGTTCATTGTCAATTGGATGTAAAAGGAAGAGAAGATGGAAGACTGAATTATAATTTCTAGGTTTACTTGGACAACTGGGTAGTCAGTGGTACATTCACCAAGATAAGGAATAAAGAAATAGGAGAGAATTTGAGGGGGAAAATGACCAATTTTTTCTGGTACATTTTCATCACGTATATAAAGGAAAATGCATCAGTATGATATGTATAAAGTTATTAGGCTGAATCATATGAAATTGCCATTTGTATAGGTCACAAACTGTCAAATACTGGCAATTTCAAATAGATCAACCTAATAATTACATATTAGCTTCTACATGGGAAAATTTACTATTTTTATTAAAACTGATATAGGCCATATAAGATTTTAGAAAGATAATACCTGTCAGATTCAAAAGACAATCTTCTGGGTAATGATATATCATTTACATTTAAGCTTCCAAAGCAAGAATATAAGTCACATATTATTGCTTTAAGGCACATTAGGGGATCTTGATGAAATTGGAAACTGTATTTTATATCAATTTTCTTGTGAGAGTTGAGACATAATTGCTGTCAGCAGAGCCAGGAAAGGTCACAGATAACTTAATTTCCATGCCAAAGCGTTCAAAAACATGCTATCATCTGTCATAAAACAGAATCTAAGACAAACGTAGTATGCTATGGCGTTTGATTTCCCTATCAACAGGCTCATTTGCAGAACCCAAAAGGCCTACATGCAGTTTTAGGTGAGATCAAAACTGTGAACTTATAGACAAGCTCACATCACTTTTATAGGCTGAAATACACACTCATTATACCAAGTTATACCAAGGTTGTAGCATGTAATGTTGATTGAGTATGGACATCCAAATATTGCTGCTATAACTGATTCAAAAAGGTAGGTGAGGGGGTGGAGTCAGAAGAAGGCTGTGTTGCTTCTGACTGTGCTAAGCCTGAGAATTTGGTTTTCATTCCTTCAGTAGAGAAGTAACCCACTGAATCTATACTAAACTGATCAAAGAAAGATAAATATTCATGACTAATATTTTGTTAAACCACTGACCTGGAGACATAGAAAATTAGTACATGCCGAAAGAAAAATAACAACGCTTTTTTAAAATATAAGCATCGGTTCGAGGACAGAGGAGCGACATCGTTCACAGAGGATATAAGCGAGAGATGTGGTGAAAACTATCAATACACATATCAGTTAGAACAGACTAGGTTGTTCCGAAGTTAAAACAAACAAACAAACAAACAATCTGGAAATCTCCATGACTTAAAACCACTAAGTTTATTTCTGGCTCACTTTATCTGTCCGCTGCAAGTTGGCTGTGGTCTCTACTCCCCATTGTCTTGACTCCAGGACCCCAGTTGAATAAGAAACCATTGCCTGAAACACTGCCAATCACCCAAAGTGAGCAGAGAGCGTGATGAACTGCATACTGGCTTTTTTTAAAAATTATTTATTTATTTATTATTTATTTTTGCTGTGTTGGGTCTTCGTTTCTGTGCGAGGGCTTTCTCTAGTTGCGGAGAGCGGGGGCCACTCTTCATCGCGGTGCGCGGGCCTCTCACTATCGTGGCCTCTCTTGTTGCGGAGCACAGGCTCCAGACGCGCAGGCTCAGTAGTTGTGGCGCACGGGCTCAGTTGCTCCGTGGCATGTGGGATCTTCCCAGACCAGGGCTCGAACCTGTGTCCCCTGCATTAGCAGGCAGACTCTCAACCACTGCGCCACCAGGGAAGCCCCTGCACACTGGCTTTTAAAGCTACGTCCAGGGTAATACACATCCTTTTTGCTCACACTTTATTGCCAAAGCAAGTCCAAGGCCACTAATAACTGTAGGGGGATGAGAACGTACAATATTACAGAATACCTGGGAGGAAAAAATAAAAATATTTGGTGAGCAGCACTAATGACACACGAAGACTGCCACTTTCTTAGTCTGTAGCTGAGACCCAAAAAATGGCAGTGTTGGGAGATGCAGTAGCAGAAGAGATAGGACCTGGCAGACCAAGGAGAGTAATGGTAAAGGCATGAGGCCAGAACATGACTCACTACAGAGAGCTCTGAAGTTTCAGGGGGCACATCAGCCTTTCCTGGAGGTGTGAGAGCAACTATTTCTCCCATACAAGTGCATAAACCCTAGATTTTGTTATCATCAGTGAGTAGAAGAGACGCTAATATAGGGAGATTAGAGGTTGAAAAGGAAAGTTGTGATGTGAAAGAGTGACTTATGGAATCCTTTCTCCTCTTGGTGACATTCAGTAGCATAAAGTGTGCCACTTTTTATTCATCTCCCAATACCCTGTATTCAACTTCAAATCATTGCTTGAGGGCAACATTATTAAGACAGAATTTTAAAATAGAATAAAAGGTACATGTTTTAATTACTCCCTAAAGTGCTATTTCTGTATTAATTCCACATTTCTACTGTTTTTTCTAGAGTTTATATATTTGATATGATTTATTAAAATAATTATTCATTTACCCAATTATCAGCTGCTATATTGCTTTGTATGGTTTTAATTTATAGGGATAGGAATTGTCACTAAGAAAATTGCATTTGTGTGAGTTTAGACAGGCTGTATGTATTGTAAATAATTCTGAGCAAATGGCATCATTCTGCAGACTACCCGCTGCTGCTGAGAAATGTTCACAAAAGAGAGGAAGAGTCCTTTCTATTTTCTTCGGTCTTATGTGTGATTTCATGAATAAGATTTATGCAAAAGCAAAATGATGTGGTTATTAAATCTTACAGTTAGGTTTACGTATACCTGTAAGACAGATTGTTAAAAATTTGGTTACTGGCAAAAAAATAAATAAGTAAATTGGTTACTGGCTATGATGACCAACATCTTGTCACAAAACTATACTAAAGAAGCTGCACCAGGTGGTTCTTAAATTGTTTTAACTACTATGGGCCACTTTAATGTTTCCTTCAATATTCAAACAGTAACAACTCCTCCATTTGATCTCGCAGTTACAAAGTCAAATAGTGTCCATGAAGTAGAACAGTAAAGCCACATTTTAAAGTCAGTGGTCATTTTCATCTTCATAGCCAGTATGGAGAACATTTGTTAATGAAAACAAGACAGGAGGGAGAGAGAGAGAAAGAAAGGAAGAGAAAGAGAGAGAGAGAGAGAAAGCTTTTTTAGAGGCTCTGAATGTTTCCAGTATCTAGCACAATGTTTTGTACATATGAAAAGCTCAATGATTGTCAAAATGAACTGAGTTTAGAGTTAATTATTATATACTGAAAGTTCTTTAATTCCTTTTTGATTGAAGAAGCTGAATTAGGAGGTTTATGTTATTTTATCTTATATTTTCAGTATCAGTGTAATACTGGCTGTATAAAATGAGTTGTTTATGGATATATATATGTCCAATCATATAGGATTAGAAGTACTCTTATCGCCTCTATTTTCTGAAAGAGCTAATGTGAGATTAGGATTATTTCTCCCTTAAATGTTAGGAGGAATTCACTAGTGAAGCCATCAGGGCCTGGAGTTTTCTTTGTGGAAAGATTTTAACTATGGATTCGATTTCTTTAATGGATTTTGGGTCAGTTCTGCTAATATGTATCTTTCCAGGATTTGTTGTTGCTGTTGTTGTTGCTGTTGTTAGTTGGCTGAAACGTGGACGAAAAGATGCCCCAGAATGAATGTATTAGAAATGCTTGACCTGCTTCGGTTTATTATTTTTAAGACTAATTTTTTATACAACAGGTTCTTGTTGGTTATCTATTTAATACATATTAGTGTATATATGTCAATCCCAATCTCCCGATTCATCCCACCCCCTGCCCTCACCACCGCTTTCCCTCCTTGGTGTCCATAGGTTTGTTCTCTACATCTGTGTCTCTATTTCTGCCTTGCAAGCTGGTTCATCTGCACCATTTTTCTAGATTCCACATATATGTGTTAATACACAATATTTGTTTTTCTCATTCTGACTTACTTCATTCTGTATGACAGTCTCTAGGTCCATCCACGTCTCTAAAAAAGACCAAATTTCCTCCTTTTTATGGCTGAGTAATATTCCACTGTATATATGTACCACATCTTCTTTATTATTTTTTATTTTTATTTTTTTTTTTGCGGTACGCGGGCCTCTCACTGTTGTGGCCTCTCCCGTTGCAGAACACAGGCTCAGGACGCGCAGGCTCAGCGGCCATGGCTCACAGGCCCAGCCGCTCCGCGGCATGTGGGATCTTCCCGGACCGGGGCACGAACCCATGTCCCCTGCATCGGCAGGTGGACGCCCAACCACTGCACCACCAGGGAAGCCCCACACATCTTCTTTATTTATTCGTCTGTCGATGGGAATTTAGGTTACTTCCATGAACTGGCTATTGTAAATAGTGCTTCAATGAACATTGGGGTGCATGTGTCTTTCTGAATTATAGTTTTCTCTGGGTATATGCCCAGTAGTGGGATTGCTGAGTTATATGGGAATTCTATATTTAGTGTTTTAAGGAACCTCCATACTGTTCTCCATAGTGGCTGTATTTACATTCCCACCAACAGTGCAAGAGGGTTCCCTTTTCTCCACATGCTTTCCAGCATTTGTTGTTTGTAGATTTTCTGATGATGGCCATTCTGACCAGTGTGAGGTGATACCTCATTGTAGTTTTGACTTGCATTTCTCTAATAATTAGTGATGATGAGCAGCTTTTCATGTACCTCTAGGCCATCTGTGTGTCTTCTCTGGAGAAATATCTATTTAAGTTTTCTGCCCATTTTTGATTTTTTTTTTTTTTTTCAGTACGCGGGACTCTTGCTGCTGTGGCCTCTCCCACTGCGGAGCACAGGCTCTGGATGCGCAGGCTCAGCAGCCATGGCTCACGGGCCTAGCCACTCCGCAGCATGTAGGATCTTCCCAGACTGGGGCATGAACCCGTGTCCCCTGCATCGGCAGGCGGACTCTCAACCATTGCACCACCAGGGAAGCCTAGGTTGTCTTTTTAATATAGAGCTGCATGAGCTGTTTATATATTTTGGAGATTAATCCTTTGTCAGTTGCTTCACTTGCAAATATTTTCTCCCATTCTGAGGGTTGTCTTTTCGTCTTGTTTATAGTTTCCTTTGCTGTGCAAAAACTTTGAAGTTTCATTAGGTCCCATTTGTTTATTTTTATTTCCATTACTCTAGGGGGTGGTTCAAAAAAAGATCTTGCTGTGATTTATGTCAAAGAATGTTCCTCCTATGTTTTCCTCTAAGAGTTTTATAGTGTCCGGTCTTACATTTAGGTCTTTAATCCATTCTGAGTTTATTTTTGTGTATGGTGTTAGGGAATGTTCTAGTTTCATTCTTTTACACGTAGCTGTCCAGTTTTCCCAGCACCACTTATTGAAGAGACTGCTTTTTCTCCATTGTATCTCCTTGCCTCCTTTGTCATAGAGTAGTTGACCATAGGTGCGTGGGTTTATCTCTGGGCTTTCTCTCCTGTTCCATTGATCTATAGTTCTGTTTTTATGCCAGTACCATATTGTCTTGATTACTGTAGCCTTGTAGTTTAGTCTGAAGTCAGAGAGCCTGATTCCTCCAGCTCCTTTTTTTTTTTTTTTTTAATTTATTTAATTTATTTATTTTTGGCTGCATTGGGTCTTCACTGCTGCACACAGGCTTTCTCTAGTTGCAGTGAGCGGGGTCTACTCTTCCTTGTTGTGCACGGGCTTCTCATTGAGGTGGCTTCTCTTGTTGCAGAGCACAGGCTCTAGGCACATGGGCTCAGTAGTTGTGGCATGCAGGCTCAGTAGCTGTGGCTCGTGGGCTCTAGAGCACAGGCTCAATTGTTGTAGCACATGGGCTTAGTTGCTCTGCGGCATGTGGGATCTTCCCAGGCCAGGGATCGAACCCATGTCCCCTACATTGGTAGGTGAGTTCTTAACCACTGTGCTACCAGGGAAGCCCTCCAGCTCCGTTTTTTCCCTCAAGATTGCTTTGTCTATTTGGGGTCTTTTGTGTCTCCATACACATTTAAAGACTTTTTGTTCTAGTTCTGTAAAAAATGCCATTGGCAATTTGATAGGGATTGCATTGAATCTGTAGATTGCTTTGGGTAGTACAGTCTTTTTCACAATATTGATTCTTCAATCCAAGACCATGGTATATCTCTCCATCTGTTTGTGTCATCTTTGATTTCTTTCATCAGTGTCTTACAGTTTTCTGAGTACAGGTATTTTACCTCCTTAGGTAGGTTTATTCCTAGGTTTTTTGTTACAGTGGCAAATGGGATTGTTTCCTTAATTTCTCTTTCTGATCTTTCATTGTTAGTGTACAGGAATGCAAGAGATTTCTGTGCATTAATTTTGTATCCCACAACTTTACCAGATTCATTGATTAGCTCTAGTGGTTTTCTGGTGGCATATTTAGGTTTATCTATGTATAGTATCATGTCATCTGCAAACAGTGACAGTTTTACTTCCTCTTTTCCAATTTGTATTCCTTTTCTTTTTCTTCTCTGATTGCTGTGGCTAGGACTTCCAAAACTATGTTGAAAAATAGTGGCAAGGGTGGACATCCTTGTCCTGTTCCTGATCTTAGAGGAAAAGCTTTCAGTTTTTCACCATTGAGAATGATGTTTGCTGTGGGTTTGTCATATATGGCATTTATTATGTTGAGGTAGGCTCCCTCTATGCCCACTTTCTGGAGAGTTTTTATCGTAAATGGGTGTTGAATTTTGTCAAAAACATTTTCTGCATCTATTGAGATCATCATAAATTTTTTATTCTTCAATTTGTTAATATGGTGTATCACATTGATTGATTTGCATATATTGAAGAATCCTTGCATTCCCTGGGATAAATCTCATTTGATCATGGTGTATGATCCTTTTAATGTGTTGTTGGATTCTCTTTGCTAGTATTTTGTTGAGGATTCTTATTTCTATATCCATCAGTGATACTGGCCCGTAATTTTCTTTTTTTGTAGTTTCTCTGTCTGGTTTTGGTATCAGGGTGATGGTGGCCTCATAGAATGAGTTTGGGAGTGTTCTTTCCTCTGCAATTTTTTGGAAGAGTTTGAAAAGGATGGGTGTTAGCTCTTCTCTAAATGTTTGATAGAATTCAGCTGTGAAGCCATCTGGTCCTGGACTTTTGTTTGTTGGAAGATTTTTAATCATAGTTTCAATTTCATTACTTGTAATTGGTCTGTTCATACTTTCTATTTCTTCCTGATTCAGTCTTGGAAGGTTATACCTTTCTAAGAATTTGTCCATTTGTTCCAGGTTGTCCATTTTATTGGCATAGAGTTGCTTGTAGTAATGTCTCATGATCCTCTGTATTTATCTGGTGTCCGTTGTGATTTCTCCTTTTTTATTTCTAGTTGTATTGATTTGAATCCTCTCCCTCTTTTTCTTGATGAGTCTGGCTAAGGGGTTATCAATTTTGTTTATCTTCTCAGAGAACCAGCTTTTAGTTTTATTGATCTTTGCTATCGTTTTCTTTGTTTCTATTTCATTTATTTCTGGTCTGATCTTTCTGATTTCTTTCCTTCTACTAACTTTGGGTTTTGTTTGTTCTTCTTTCTCTAGTTCCTTTAGGTGTAAGGTTAGATTGTTTGAGATTTTTCTTGTTTCTGAGGTAGGATTGTACTGCTATAAACTTCCCTCTTACAATGGCTTTTGCTGCATGCCATAGGTTTTGGATCATCGTGTTTTCATTGTCATTTGTCTCTAGGTATTTTTTGATTTCTTCAGTGATCTCTTGGTTATTTAGTAACGTATTTTTTGGCCTCCATATGTTTGTGTTTTGTACGTTTTTTTCCCTGTAATTCATTTCTAATCTCATAGTGTTGTGGTCAGAAAAGATGCTTGATGGGACTCAAATTTTCTTAAATTTAACAAGGCTTGATTTGTGACCCAAGATGTGATCTATCCTGGAGAATATTCCTTGTGCACTTGACAAGAAAGTGTAATCCACTGTTTTTGGATGGAATGTCCTATAAATATCAATTAAAACTACCTGGTCTATCGTGTTATTTAAAGCTTGTATATTCTTATTAATTTTCTGTCTGGATGATCTGTCTATTGGTGTAAGTGAGGTGTTAAATCCCCCACTTATATTGTGTTACTGTTGATTTCCTCTTTTATAGCTGTTAGCATTTGCCTTATGTACTGAGGTGCTCCTATGTTGGGTACATATATATTTATAATTGTTATATCTTCCTCTTGGATTGATCCCTTGATCATTATACAGTGTCCTTCTTTGTCTCTTGTAACATTCTTTATTTAAAAGTCTACGTTATCTGATACGAACATTGCTACTCCAGCTTTCTTTTGATTTCCATTTGCATGGAATATCTTTTTCCACCTCTCACTTTCAGTCTGTATGTGTCCCTAGGTCTGAAGTGGGTCTCTTGTAGACAGCACATAGATGGGTCTTGTTTTTGGATCCATTCAGCAAGCCTGTGTCCTTTGGTTGGGGCATTTAATCCATTCACATTTAAGGTAATTAACAATATGTATGTTCCTATGACCATTTTCTTAATTGTTTTGGGTTTGTTTTTGTAGGTTCTTTTCTTCTCTTGTGTTTCCCACTTAGAGAAGTTCCTTTAGCCATTTGTTGTAGAGCTGGTTTGGTGGTGCCAAATTCTCTTATCTTTTGCTTGTCTGTAAAGTTTTTGATTTCTCTATCGAATCTGAATGAGATCCTTGCTGGGTAGAGTCATCTTGGTTGTAGGTTCTTCCCTTTTATCACTTTAAATATATCATGACACTCCCTTCTGGCTTGTAGAGTTTCTGCTGAGAAATCAGCTGTCAACCTTATGGGAGTTTCTGTGTATGTTATTTGTCGTTTCTCCTTGCTGCCTTCTTTTTTTTTTTTTTTTTTTTTTTGCGGTATGCAGGCCTCTCACTGTTGTGGCCTCTCCCATTGTGGAGCACAGGCTCTGGATGCGCAGGCTTAGTGGCCATGGCTCATGGGCCCAGCCACTCCGTGGCATGTGGGATCTTCCCGGACCGGGGCACGAACCCGTGTCCCCTGCATCGGCAGGCGGACTCTCAACCACTGCACCACCAGGGAAGCCCCCTTGCTGCTTTTAATAATTTTTCTTTGTCTTTAATTTGTGTCAGTTTGATTACTGTGTCTCAGTGTGTGTCTCCTTGGGTTTACGCTGCCTGGGACTCTGCACTTCCTGGACTTGGGTGACTATTTCCCTTCCCATGTTAGGGAATTTTTCTACTATAATGTCTTCAAATATTTTCTCGGGTCCTTTCCTCTCTCTTCTCCTTCTGTGACCCCTATAATGGGGATGTTGGTGAGTTTAATGTTGTCCCAGAGGTCTCTTAGGCTGTCTTCATTTCTTTTCATTCTTTTTTCTTTATTCTGTTCCACAGCAGTGAATTCCACCATTCTGTCTTCCAGGTCATTTATCTGTTCTTCTGCCTCAGTTATTCTGCTACTGATTCCTTCTAGTGTATTATTCATTTCAGTTACTGTGTTGTTCATCTCTGTTTGTTCTTTAATTCTTCTAGGTCTTTGTTAAACATTTCTTGCATCTTCTCGATCTTTGCCTCCATTCCTTTTCCGAGGTCCTGGATCATCTTCAGTATCATTATTCTGAATTCTTTTTCTGGAAGGTTGCCTATCTCCACTTCATTTTCTGGGATTTTATATTGTTCCTTCATCTGGTACATAGCCCTCTGCGTTTTCATCTTGTCTATCTTTTTGTGAATGTGGTTTTTGTTCCACAAGCTGCAGGATAGTAGTTCTTCTTGCTTCTGCTGTCTACCCTCTGGTGGATGAGGCCATCTAAGAGGCTTGTGCAAGTTTCCTGATGGGAGGGACTGGTGGTGGGTAGAGCTGGGTGTTGCTCTGGTGGGCAGAGCTCAGTAAAACTTTAATCCCCTTGTCTGCTGATGGGTGGGGCTGAGTTCCCTCCCTGTTGGTTGTTTGGCCTGAGGCGACCCAGCACTGGAACCTACAGGCTCTTTGGTGGGGCTAATGGTCGACTCTGGGAGGGCTCATGCCAAGGAGTACTTCCCAGAACTTCTGCTGCCAGTGTCCTTGTCCCCGCAGTGAACCATAGCCACCCCCTGTCTTTGCAGAAGACCCTCCAACACTAGCAGGTAGGTCTGGTTCAGACTTCTATGGGGTCACTGCTCCTTCTCCCCGAGTCCTGATGCACACACTACTTTGGTGTGCCCTCCAAGAGTGGAGTCTCTGTTTCCCCCAGTCCTGTTGAAGTCCTGCAATCAAATCCCACTAGCCTTCAAAGTCTGATTCTCTGGGAATTCCTCATCCCGTTGCCAGAGCCCCAGGTGGGAAGCCTGACGTGGGGCTGAGAACCTTCACTCCACTGAGTGGACCTCTGTGATACAATTGTTCTCCAGTTTGTGTGTCACCCACCCAGCGGTTATGGGATTTGATTTTACTGTGATTGCGCCCCTCCTAACATCTCATTGCAGCTTCTTCTTTGTCTTTGGATGTGGGGTATTTCTTTTGCTGAGTTCCAGTGTCTTGTCAATGATTGTTCAGCAGTTAGCTGTGATTCTGGTGATCTCGCAAGAGGGAGTGAGTGCACTTCCTTCTACTCTGCCATCTTGAACCAATCTAGCCTACTTTGGTTTAATGTAGAGGAAGAAATTCAAAGGCTTAGGGAGATTAGAATGTTAAGAGTGGATTTGTCATTTAAGACCTATTCACCTACACTGGGAGGGTCCCCAATACATGCTTTCACAGTTACTGTGAGAAAAAAATTTTTGAGCTGAGCCTCGGCATCCTTGAAGGGTTCTGTGA
This sequence comes from Phocoena phocoena, assembly GCF_963924675.1. Lineage (NCBI taxonomy): Eukaryota > Metazoa > Chordata > Mammalia > Artiodactyla > Phocoenidae > Phocoena > Phocoena phocoena. The sequence goes on from NC_089225.1 coordinate 92,922,356, forward strand.
TCACTCTTCTCTGTAGACCACACTTTGCAGTGGGAACTGCAGTTGCTGAGTTGAGAAATCCAAATGAACTGGGAGCAAATTGGATCCCAGAGGTGGCAGGGGCCAAATGGCAGCACTCAGCTGCTAAAGGCAAGATAGGCATGGTTGCTATAACAGAAAGCAGAGTCAAAGCAGCAATCAGAATACTCTAACTCCCACAGACCTATGGTGTTGGCTACTTGATCTTGGTGTTCCTAGAAGTAGATGGGAAGCCCAGTGAATTCTCACTTGATCTGTATAAGCAGAAATGTTCTAGGTCAAGTGCTATGGACTGAATTTTTATGTCCCCTCAAAATTTGTACATTGAAGCCCTAACTCTTAATGTGGTCATATTTGGAGGTGGGGCCTTTGGGAAGTAATTAGATTTAGATGAGGTCATGAAGGTGGTGCCCTCATGATAGGATTAATGTCTTCATAAGAAAAGGAAGAGATGTGAGGCCTCTCCCCCTCTCTCTCTCCATATATATATATATATAAAATACACACACACACACAAGCACATATCGAGAACAGGGCATGTGGGCACACAGTGAGAAGGTAGCCAGGAAGTGGGCTCTCACCAGGAACCAAATCTGCCAGTATCCTGATCTTGGAATTCCTAGCCTCCAGAACTATGAGAAATAAGTGTCTGTTGTGTAAGCCACCTAGTATATTTTGTGATAGCAGCTCAAGTTGACTACAACAAGTACTGCAGTTGAAGTGGTAGCTATAGCTATAGGAGAGTGTTGCCTGCTACAAGCTGGGTTGTCAGTAGAGGAATGCAGGCTTGGCAAGGCAGGAGGTGAGAATTAATACTCCGAAGTTACTTTCTTCCTGCCTTCCAATCCCTTGCTGGTGGCTCCTATGTGCCAAATCTAACTGGAAGCCAGAAGAGTTTGGTTTATGTAGTTCAGGGGTCAGCAAACTGTGGCCCACAGGCCAAATCCAGCCCATGGTCTTTTTTGGTAAATAAACGTTTATTGCAGCTTTATTCATTTGTTTATGTAATGTTGGTGGATGCTTTCTTGCAATAACAGCGAAGTTTATTTGTTGCAACAGGGGCCACATGCCCCTTGAAGCCTAAAATATATATCCTCTGGCCCTTTACAGAAAATGTTTGCTGACCACTGATACAGTTCACATGATTCAGTCTCTCAAGGCACAGAGCAGTGTGGAGAAAGATGGAGAATAAATCTGAAGGGGCAAACAAAGACTATTCAGCATAAAAAGTAATTTCATATTCTGTCAGTGCATATTTGCAATAGGTTCCTAGGAGTGGGATTGCTGAGTCAAAGGCTAAATGCCTGTGCACTTTTTCTAGATATCACCAAGTTCTCCTTCATCGGAATTGTATAACATTGTGCATTGTCACTGGCAACACATGACAGGGCCTGTTTCCCCACAGCCTAATCAGCAGAATATATCAAACTTTTGGATTTTTGCCTATCTGATAGGTAAGAAGTGGCATCACAATGTATTACTTCAGTTTGCAACTCTGTTATTAAAATTGAACACCTTTTTGAATGTGCGAGGGACACTTTCATTTCTTCTTCTCTAAACTACTATTTGTTTATAGGAGGAATAAGATTTTTTTTTCCGTTGAAGAATAGCATACTGTAAAGTGCACTGAATGTATACATATATAGCTCAGTGAATCTTTTAAACAAAGTAAATATTCTCACGTAACAACCAACTAGATTAAGTTATAAACATTCTCAGCATCTCTAAAGCTTTCTTCTTGTCCTCTCTCAGTCATTATCCCCACAAAGATAATCACTATTCTGTCCATCATAAATTAGTTTGATTTTTAACTTTCTATAAACAAAATTGTAGAGCATACGCTCTTTGGTTTCTTTCATTCATCACTGTATCTGTGAGCTTTATCCATATTGTTGGTGAAGCAGTTCTTTTTTTATTGCAATATGATAATCTATTGTAGAAATATAGAATTCATTTATTCATTATATTGTTGATAAGTATTTAAGCATTTCCATTTCTCTGCAATTAAGAACAGTACTGTGGGCTTCCCTGGTGGCGCAGTGATTGAGAGTCCGCCTGCGGATGCAGGGGACACGGGTTCGTGCCCCGGTCCAGGAGGATCCCACATGCCGCAGAGCGGCTGGGCCTGTGAGCCATGGCTGATGAGCCTGCACGTCTGGAGCCTGTGCTCTGCAACGGGAGAGGCCACAACAGTGAGAGGCCCGCGTACCGCAAAAAAAAAAAAAAAAAAGAATAGTACTGCCACAAACATTCATGTCCATGTATTTTGGTTCACATATGTATATATTTATGTATGATATATACATAGAAGTGAACTAGAGGGTCATAAGGTATGACTCTGTTCAACTTTAGTAGATAACTGATGAAAGCTTTTCCATAGTGGTTTCATTAATTTTTATTCCCATCAGTAGTATCTTAGAGCTCTAGTTGCTGCATTTTTTTTTTTGCCAGAACTTGGTATTGTCAGAATTTTAAATTTAGGCCAGAAATCCATATATAAAAAATATAACTGTAACCTCTAGCTTGCACAATTCACCAAAATTTACTACAGATGGATTTTAAGCCTAAGCATGCTTCAACAACCTTCAGTGAGAAGGGATTTATGGTCCATGCCAGATTAAGTTTTGTCTTTCCTTGTAATTCAGTAAATTATCTATCTATCTATCTACCTATCTATCTACATTTACATCCATATCTATATAATCACTATTTACTTCTATCTATGCCTGAACATGAATTAGTGTCATTTTTATGCTTTTTCTTTGCTCCAATTTCTTGTGGTTGCAAGACTGAGGCTCTCAGCTCTTAAAGGTCACCTTCAGTTCCCCACCACGTGGCCTTCTCCATGGGCAGTTCACATCATAACAGCTTACTTCTTCAACACCAACAGAAGAGTCTCTTTTTTCAGTCTACTAAGACAGGATCAGATAAGGTAACATAATCATGGGAGTAACATCTCATTACCTTTACCAAAAGACATAACTGAATCAAGAGAGTGGCATTCATTACATTTTCCCTATTCTATGAGTCAGAAGCAAGTCACAGGTTCCATTTGCTCTCAAGGGGAGGGGATTATATGAGGTAATGATTCACTGGAGTATGTCCACCACAGTGCAGTTATCACAATGTGTACACAACATGCTTGGAAGTAAGGGAGATGAGAAGCCAAGAAGGGTATTGCTCGAACTGTAAAATTAATATAAATCAAAGATGGGGACTTCCCTGGTAGAGCAGTTGTTAAGAATCCACCTGCCAATGCAGGGGATACGGGTTCGAGCCCTGGTCCAGGAAGATCCCACGTGCCGTGGAACAGCAAAGCCCTTGCACCACAACTACTGAGCCTGTGTGCCACAACTACTGAAGTCTGCACACCTAGAGCCCATACTCCACAACAAGAGAAGCCACTGCAATGAGAAGTCCGCGCACTGCAATGAAGAGTAGACACTGCTCGCCACAACTAGAGAAAGCCCACGCACAGCAACGAAGACACACACAGCCAAAAATAACTAAATAAAATAAAATTTAAAAATATATAAATCAAGGATGAATGATCAGGAAACTGAAGACCATCAACTTAGTAACAAGTTATAAACTCACTTGCAGTTTCTGTACCTGAGTCAGTGTCTGACTCTAAACTTATCGATTGAAGAAGGGGGACTCTGTAACAATGGCAAGTCATTTCTCAACAGGAATGACAGGCATTTACTTGTATAACCAAATTCTGAAGGAAGAGGAATACACAAATATTTTGAGGAATGTTAGATGTCAGGTCAGAGTCGACATCAATAATAGAGACATAAAGCATCGTCACTGTCCCTATGTTAAAGTGAAGGCATACGGAGGCTAGATATGTAATAGAATTCTGGCATAAGTCCAATTCACAGTAGTTGGTTCACGGGGTTCACTGACTCCCAAAGTGATTGTTTCCTTGGTCCCAGGATATGTAGTTGGAAAGGAGATCCTTGGTAATTAGTGCTCATTAGATTTCAGAATATTCCAGTGGGAAGGCTGGGTGGAAATTTCTAAAACTCCCCCCACCACGCCCCCCATCTCCACACTTGTGAAATATATTGAGTAAAAAAACCCAATATTGGGCTTCCCTGGTGGCACAGTGGTTGAGAGTCCGCCTGCTGATGCAGGGGACGCGGGTTTGTGCCCCGGTCTGGGAGGATCCCACGTGCCGCGGAGCGGCTGGGCCCGTGAGCCATGGCCGCTGAGCCTGCACGTCCGGAGCCTGTGCTCTGCAGTAGGAGAGCCCACAGCAGTGAGAGGCCCGCGTACCGCAAAAAAATCCCCAAAGAAACCCAATACTGCATCTCATGGGGAATGACAGAAGACCTAAAAGATGCAGAGGCCATGGGCCCATCATATGATGATTTAATTCACTATTTTGACCCCCTAGAATGTCCAGATGGATCCTGACAATGAAAATAGACTACTGCAAACTCAGCCAAGTAGTAGCACTAATTGCAGTTGCTATTCCAAAAGCGGTATCTTTGTTAGAGCACATCAGCTTCAGGTACATGGTATTCAGTCACTAATTTGTCTAATTCGTCTTTTATTTCCTCCTCTGTAAGAAAGAAGGATCAGAAGCAGTTTTGTATTCATGTGGGATAAACGTTTATAAATTTACCCGATTAATAGGTTAATTTTCACACCCTCTGCCATGATATTGTCTAGAGGGACCTGAGTTCAGACATCTGTATAACATCATTTTGGTCCATGATATTGATGACGTATTAATTGGACCACATGAGCAAAAAGTGGCAAGATAAGTACATTGGAAGCCTCGTTAAGACACATGCTCCAGAGAGTAAGAGATAAACATTGTGAATGTCAAGTACCTGCCACATCAGTTAAATTTTAGAGACTCATTGGTTTGAGGTATCCTGAGACATCCCCTCCAAAATGGTTAAATTATCGTGTCCTCACATTTTCTATCACTAGGAGAAACACAATGCTTGGTGGCTTTGGGGGATTTTAAGGCACTTTTATTGCACACTTGGAAATAATGCTCAGCTAGCTCTGAGTGGGACTCAGAGAGGGTAAGGTCTATGCAGTAGGTCCAGATGGAGCAGAATCCAGAGGCACCTGTGACAGGGTAGCTGTGAAGTTAATGACAATAGGATAATCACAGTTCCAGTACTTGTGCTTTCACGAGTCCACAGACATAAAGGAATTGAACTCCTGGGGCTGTACTGAAGGAATTACACTCAAGGAGACTCATCCACATTTGAACGTGATTTAAATGAGGTGATAGTGGACTTTGATCTGATGCTATAATGGATTGAGTTTTACAGGGACCTGGAGGTGGCGAGTATATTTTTCATGTGAAAGGGATGAGAATCACCAGGGGCTGGGGGAATATGTGCTTATGAAATGGCTCCCTGTGATTCCCACCTTCTGGTACTCTCCTGTATAATCCCTTCTCCTTGAGTATGGACTGGACCTAATTACTCACTTTTAGAGAACAGGATATAGCAGAAGTAATGGGATGTCACTTCTCAGATCAGGTTATAAGGACTATAACTTCTGGCTTGGACTCTCTCTTTCCCTGGCTCTTATTGCCTGCTTGTTTTGATAAAGCAAGTTGCCATATCATGAGATGCCTAATAAGGAAGCCCGTGTGGAAAGGAACGGATGGCAGCCTTCAACCATTGGCCAGCAAGGACTGAGGTCCATGAAGAGCTGAATAGTGCTAGTAGCCATGAGTGAGCTTGGAGACAAATCCAAGTTGATCCTTGGAATGACTGAAACCCAGATGACACCATGATTGTAGCCTGTGAGAAATTCTGAAGCAGAAGACGATAAACAGTACTCAGATTCCTGATGCATAGGAACCCGTGAAAGAATGTGTTGTTTCAAGCCACTAAATTTTTGAGTAATTTGTTATAAAATATTAGATAATTAATATAATAGCATGTCATTGCACAGCTTGAAGGTCATCTATTCAAGACCCTCCCTCATTTTATAGCAGAGGAAAATGAACCCCAGTGTAGTTAAACATGGTCTTTTAACATATTTTTTTTTTTTTTAAACATCTTTATTGGGGTATAATTGCTTTACAATGGTGTGTTAGTTTCTGCTTTATAACAAAGTGAATCAGCTATACATATACATATGATCCCATATGTCTTCCCTCTTGCGTCTCCCTCCCTCCCACTCTCCCCATCCCACCCTTCCAGGCTGTCACAAAGCACCGAGCTAATATCCCTGTGCCTTGCGGCTGCTTCCCCCCAGCTATCTACCTTACTACGTTTGTTAGTGTGTATATGTCCATGACTCTCTCTCGCCCTGTCAAAACTCACCCTTCCCCCTCCCCATATCCTCAAGTCCGTTCTCCAGTAGGTCTGCGTCTTTATTCCTATCTTACCCCTAGGTTCTTCATGACATTTTTTTCCCCTTAAATTCCATATATATGTGTTAGCATACGGTATTTGTCTTTTTCTTTCTGACTTACTTCACTCTGTATGACAGACTCTAGGTCTATCCATCTCATTACAAATAGCTCAATTTCATTTCTTTTTAAGGCTGAGTAATATTCCATTGTGTATATGTGCCACATCTTCTTTATCCATTCATCCGATGATGGGCGCTTAGGTTGTTTCCATGTCCTGGCTATTGTAAATAGAGCTGCAATGAACATTTTGGTACATGACTCTTTTTGAATTTTGGTTTTCTCAGGGTATATGCCAAGTAGTGGGATTGCTGGGTCATATGGTAATTCTATTTGTAGTTTTTTAAGGAACCTCCATACTGTTCTCCACAGTGGTTGAACCAATTCACATTCCCACCAGCAGTGCAAGAGTGTCCCCTTTTCTCCACACCCTCTCCAGCATTTATTGTTTCTAGATTTTTTGATGATGGCCATTCTGACTGGTGTGAGATGATATCTCATTGTAGTTTTGATTTGCATTTCTCTAATGATTAATGATGTTGAGCATTCTTTCATGTGTTTGTTGGCATTCTGTATATCTTCTTTGGAGAAATGTCTATTTAGGTCTTCTGCCCATTTTTGGATGGGGTTGTTTGTTTTTTTGTTATTGAGCTGCATGAGCTGCTTGTAAATTTTGGAGATTAATCCTTTGTCAGTTGCTTCATTTGCAAATGTTTTCTCCCATTCTGAGGGTTGTCTTTTGGTCTTGGTTATGGTTTCCTTTGCTGTGCAAAAGCTTTGAAGTTTCATTAGGTCCCATTTGTTTAGTTTTGTTTTTATTTCCATTACTCTAGGAGGTGGGTCAGAAAGGATCTTGCTGTGATTTATGTCATAGAGTGTTCTTCCTATGTTTTCTTCTAAGAGTTTGATAGTTTCTGGCCTTACATTTAGGTCTTTAATCCATTTTGAGCTTATTTTTGTGTATGGTGTCAGGGAGTGATCTAATCTCATACTTTTACATGTACCTGTCCAGTTTTCCCAGCACCATTTATTGAAGAGGCTGTCCTTTCTCCACTGTACATCCCTGCCTCCTTTATCAAAGATAAGGTGTCCATATGTGCGTGGGTTTATCTCTGGGCTTTCTATCCTGTTCCACTGATCTATCTTTCTGTTTTTGTGCCAGTACCATACTGTCTTGATTACTGTTGCTTTGTAATATAGTCTAAAGTCAGGGAGCCTTATTCCTCCAGCTTCTTTTTTCGTTCTCAAGATTGCATTGGCTATTCGGGGTCTTTTGTGTTTCCATACAAATTGCGAAATTTTTTGTTCTAGTTCTGTGAAAAATGCCAGTGGTAGTTTGATAGGGATTGCATTGAATCTGTAGATTGCTTTGGGTAGTAGAGTCATTTTCACAATGTTGATTCTTCCCATCCAAGAACATGGTATATCTCTCCATCTATTTGTATCATCTTTAATTTCTTTCATCAGTGTCTTATAATTTTCTGCATACAGGTCTTTCGTATCCTTAGGTAGGTTTATTCCTAGATATTTTATTCTTTTTGTTGCAATGGTAAATGGGAGTGTTTTCTTGATTTCACTTTCAGATTTTTCATCATTAGTATATAGGAATGCCAGAGATTTCTGTGCATTAATTTTGTATCCTGCTACTTTACCATATTCATTGATTAGCTCTAGTAGTTTTCTGGTAGCATCTTTAGGATTCTCTATGTATAGTATCATGTCATCTGCAAACAGTGACAGCTTTACTTCTTCTTTTCCGATTTGGATTCCTTTTATTTCCTTTTCTTCTCTGATTGCTGTGGCTAAAACTTCCAAAACTATGTTGAATAAGAGTGGTGAGAGTGGGCAACCTTGTCTTGTTCCTGATCTTAGTGGAAATGCTTTCAGTTTTTCACCATTGAGGATGATGTTTGCTGTGGGCTTGTCATATATGGCTTTTATTATGTTTAGGAAAGTTCCCTCTATGCCTACTTTCTGGAGGGTTTTTATCATAAATGGGTGTTGAATTTTGTCGAAAGCTTTCTCTGCATCTATTGAGATGATCATATGGTTTTTCTCCTTCAATTTGTTAATATGGTTTATCACATTGATAGATTTGCGTATATTGAAGAATCCTTGCATTCCTGGAATAAACCCCACTTGATCATGGTGTATGATCCTTTTAATGTGCTTTTGGATTCTGTTTGCTAGTATTTTGTTGAGGATTTTTGCATCTATGTTCATCAGTGATATTGGCCTGTAGTTTTCTTTCTTTGTGACATCCTTGTCTGGTTTTGGTATCAAGGTGATGGTGGCTTCGTAGAAGGAATTTGGGAGTGTTCCTCCCTCTGCTATATTTTGGAAGAGTTTGAGAAGGATAGGTGTTAGCTCTTCTCTAAACTTTTGATAGAATTCACCTGTGAAGCCATCTGGTCCTGGGCTTTTGTTTGTTGGAAGGTTTTTAATCACAGTTTCAATTTCAGTGCTTGTGATTGGTCTGTTCATATTTTCTATTTCTTCCTGATTCAGTCTTGGCAGGTTGTGCATTTCTAAGAATTTGTCCATTTCTTCCAGATTGTCCATTTTATTGGCATAGAGTTGCTTGTAGTAATCTCTCATGATTTTTTTTATTTCTGCAGTGTCAGTTGTTACTTCTCCTTTTTCATTTCTAATTCTATTGATTTGAGTCTTCTCCCTTTTTTTCTTGATGAGTCTGGCTAGTGGTTTATCTATTTTGTTTATCTTCTCAAAGAACCAGCTTTTAGTTTTATTGATCTTTGCTATTGTTTCCTTCATTTCTTTTTCATTTATTTCTGATCTGATTTTTATGATTTCTTTCCTTCTGCTAGCTTTGGGGTTTTTTTGTTCTTCTTTCTCTAATTGCTTGAGGTGCAAGGTTAGGTTGTTTATTCGAGATGTTTCCTGCTTCTTAAGGTGGGCTTGTATTGCTATAAACTTCCCCCTTAGAACTGCTTTTGCTGCGTCCCATAGGTTTTGGGTCGTTGTGTCTCCATTGTCATTTGTTTCTAGGTATTTTTTTATTTCCTCTTTGATTTCTTCAGTGATCACTTCATTATTAAGTAGTGTATTGTTTAGCCTCCATGTGTTTGTATTTTTTACAGATCTTTTCCTGTAATTGATATATAGTCTCATGGCGTTGTGGTCGGAAAAGATACTTGATACAATTTCAGTTTTCTTAAATTTACCAAGGCTTGATTTGTGACCCAAGATATGATCTATCCTGGAGAATGTTCCATGAGCACTTGAGAAAAATGTGTATTCTGTTCTTTTTGGATGGAGTGTCCTATAAATATCAATTAAGTCCATCTTGTTTAATGTATCATTTAAAGCTTGTGTTTCCTTATTTATTTTCATTTTGGATGATCTGTCCATGGGTGAAAGTGGGGTGTTAAAGTCCCCTACTATGAATGTGTTACTGTTGATTTCCCCTTTTATGGTTGTTAGTATTTGCCTTATGTATTGAGGTGCTCCTATGTTGGGTGCATAAATATTTACAATTGTTATATCTTCTTCTTGGATCGATCCCTTGATCATTATGTAGTGTCCTTCTTTGTCCCTTTTAATAGTCCTTATTTTAAAGTCTATTTTGTCTGATATGAGAATTGCTACTCCAGCTCTCCTTTGGTTTCCATTTGCATGGAATATCTTTTTCCATCCCCTTACTTTCAGTCTGTATGTGTCTCTAGTTCTGAAGTGGGTCTCTTGTAGACAGCATATATAAGGGTCTTGTTTTTGTATCCATTCAGCCAATCTGTGTCTCTTGGTGGGAGCATTTAGTCCATTTACATTTAAGGTAATTATCGATATGTATGTTCCTATTTCCATTTTATATATTGTTTTGGGTTCGCTACTATAGGTCATTTCCTTCTCTTGTGTTTCGTGTCTAGAGAAGTTCCTTTAGCATTTGTTGTAAAGCTGGTTTGGTGGTGCTGAACTCTCTCAGCTTTTGCTTGTCTGTAAAGGTTTTAATTTGTCCATCAAATGTGAATGAGATCCTTGCTGGGTAGAGTAGTCTTGGTTGCAGGCTATTCTCCTTCATCACTTTCAGTATGTCCTGCCACTCCCTTCTGGCTTGTAGGTTTTCTGCTGAGAGATCAGCTGTTAACCTTATGGGGATTCCCTTGTGTGTTATTTGTTGTTTTAACATATTTTTTAAGATAAAAAAGTTTTTAATCACATCGAGATGTTTTATTTTTCTTTTAAAAAACACCAAATCTTTCAAGATGTTTAAATAGATGAATTACTGAATCATGGAATCATAAAGCTGGAAAGGAATTTAGAGTCAGCTAGTTGTATCCCCTCATTTTACAAAGGAAGAAACTAAAAATCCACTTTAAAAAATTCCCTTTCATAATTGCCTTCTAAAGTGGTTTACGAGCTACAGGAGAAAACTCGGCTCATTACTTTAGCTAACCATATTTCTGAAACCCCAAACAGCAGAACCCAATTTAACCAACTACTTTATTCACTAGTCCTGACTTTTGGCAAACTTTAAAAACTCAAGTCCCCTGTCAAAGGATGAAGATTTGCCACTATTGAGGACAATCAAAGAAATTAGCTTCAGGCTCTGAAAGCAATTTCAGGCGGAGTTCTAAACCTGATTTAAGCAATGGCAGTCCCGCTGGGATAAATGCATATCCTGTCAGGGCAGCTATTTGAATGAGATATAGTAATTTGGATCTGTAATTGCAGCTTTGTTTCTTGAGGAGTAGAAACATTATATACCAAGTGTGCAGAAAACAACAGCCATCCATCTCATAACAACTACAACAAAAAGATTTAAATAAAAGATTTCCAACAGTGCTTCACTCTTCACTCAACAATCTACACCTATGATCCTGAGTATGACCCCTTTGCATTTTGTAGTTAACAGCTATTTGGGTTTACAATACTCTTTCTAGGAGGTCTGTCATTAACTATTGATTTCTCTAACATTTTCCTTCAATATAGTGTCTAATAGAAGGACTAGATTTATAATTACGTGAACCATCACCTCTCAGTTCCTGTCCTTTCATCTTACCATACAGCTCATACTTTCTCTATAGTTACACATCTTGATTGATGCTTAAAATGTAACCATTACGGTTTTATGACATAGATACTGAATTATAAATAGGTTTTTATGTTGCTTGTTCACTTTGTTGGGCTGCTTGTGGCTACCAGAATGCTAATATTGAGAAAGCTTCTGTGGCTTCATCTGTTCTCAGTGGGCGAGAATTCCAGGTTTTGTTAAGTCTGCCACGATCAAAGAGGAAAAGTAGCCACATGTATATTGATGACTTTCTTTGGATTACTGCTTTGATTCTTATTGCAATGAAGATATCTCTAGGGTGGATAATGCTTTAATAATTGTCAGCCAATTAAACCTCAAAAGGAATAAATGTTTCCATTGTGTAAAGTAGAGAGCACATACAGCTAGTATGTATTGGGAATATGGGATGTCACCATGAGGGAGAATGAAACAGAACTGTTGCAAAGATGATCTATACTTCCATACTTCACAGTGCTTTCAAGTGTATCTTCAATTTAGTATAGTTTCCTCTTTTCACCATAAAGGAAAATGGCAGAAACCTGGAAAAATTCATACTTTCACTTATGCTTTCAGGACATCGAGTTAACCTCAGCTCCATTGTGCTAAGATAGGTTGATTTCCCAAGCTATCATTTGCCTGAAGAAAGGGCAGAATTTATCATGGTTGTACCTGGAAGAACATCTGATGGCAGTATTTTATGATATTCCTGGATATTGAATCAGGAAGCAGTCTTACAGTCCTCTATCCCAGTCACATCTATGGTCAATGCCCAGCGTTTGGATGTGACTCCCCTTTCACCTGTGCTTGGGGCTCAGAGACTGTGAATTTGGTGTCAAAACTCCTTTTCTTGCCTGCAGTAATAGCTAGACACAAGAAGGTAAGCAATCAGAAGATTGCTAAAAACCTGAATCACTTCATGATACTCTAGATTTACCTGGTATTACTCTTATAGCTTCCCTCCCCGCCCCCCACCATGTTCGTCTTTCCTCTCTCCTCTTATTGGTCTATATCTCTCCTAAAATCTCCTATTGATGTTCTTTTTCTTATTTTTCTACCTCACTTTGCTGTAGCCATTCAGAACTAAACGGAGTGCCAACCTCTGAACCAATCTATAGTATATTACTGTGACTTGAATCCCATTTTCTCAGTTACCGATAAATTGCAGTTCATTTCTCACAGCTTCCTGACATAACCTCTGACTGGTTCACACTAAATCTTTACTGTATCCCAGAAATCTAACCTGGTATAGACTCTAGTTCACTTTTATGGTAACTCAACGTCTTTCTAGGAGAATTATCCTAGTTAGCATTATCAAACTTTTTCTTAAAGTTTGAGACAATATTTAAAATCTAGGGAGAAACTATATTAATTATGAACAAATTCTTACAAATTTTAAAAAAATTTTACTGTCATTCCAGCTGGAAGAAATATGACACTCTGTTATAGAATAGCTGAAATTTACTTTTTATTTTATTTTATTAAGAAAAAAGTTGGAAAACACCGAAGTATTCATGTTTTCTCAAGTCAAGGCTTTGCTTTGGTGGGTTGGGAACTTTTCTGAACCCTTTGTATGAGAAGTAATTGGAGGTGTGCATAAGATGAATTACAGTTCAAACCAGTCACTGCAAGTATAGTGACTGGCTCCCTTGAAAATATAGCAAATTCATTACTGGTGAATTCTCAAAAATCAGTCTGGCAAAGTGAGGTAGAAAAAAATAATTATAGCTTCTCATACCACTGATTATCTAATATATAAATTAGCTTGTATAACTGGGTATTTATCAGTGACACAACTCAATTATGCTTTCTTTAACAGATTGGAGATCTCATACTACTAAACGCTACTTCTCCGCACGGAGACCACTGCCCTGCCACTGCCAATGAGAAACAGCACAGACCGCAACCACATTCCTTAAAAATTCTTTCCAGATAGAGAGCTTACTCTTCATTTTATATAACAGTCTTGTCTCCAGAGTCTGATATGGATCCCAGATGGAAGATATGCTATGAATTATCTGGGTAGGGAATGGAAAAGAAAAAGATATTGTGAACAGTTTATTCCTATAACATTGAAAGAGAATCTTCATCCCCTTATTAGAAGGAATGATACTGGTTATAGAGAAAAAAATTTGTACCCATGCATATCTGCTCTCCTAGCAGTACAGTCTTAGTGAATTTACCTGAGGGCTACATAGCACCACTGGAAACTTCCTTGTTAGCCAGCTATTTGTTTCTGGCTAGTCTCAATTAACGTGCATTTAAAAATAATTGCATTGTCAGAAAAAGCTTTCCAAAGCCTCCAAAATGGCACTTCTGTCTCTCAAAATATATAGAACATCACTGACCAAAAGGTTGCTTTAGAGTGAATGGCAAATAACATTCTGCAAGGACAGGCAGGGTAAGGCAGATAGAAAGCAGGGTCAGTCTTTAAGTGCCTAAGTGATCACATTTCCTAAAGGGCATTTTTGGAGGAGGTCATCAAGAGGACATGACCACCAGTTGACCCAAGAACTGGACCTGAACAATTGGAGGCTCCTCCCTGCCTCCCCTGTGCTTGAAATGTACTCTCTCCCCACTGTTCCCACAGTGGGAGTCATTTTCAAGGACGCAGCCTTGATGGAGCAATGTGTTGTTGAGACCATCCAGATGGTACAGGTGACAGAACCCAGTTAAGGCCTTTATATAAAATTTTAAGATTTGGTGGGTGGGTCGGTAAATCTACTCATCTTGCAACTGCCCAAGACAAGCTTGGTAAGTAAGTTCCCTTGTTTATCAATCCTGCCGCCTACCAACCTGGAGTGGTCTGCCTCTTTCTTCCGTCTCTCTCTGCCCTCCCAAGTATGGAGGTGATTTTAGATTATACCTGGGAAGCTGCAAGGAAGTTTGTGAACCAACAGGCATATCTCCTTCCATTATATCAACCAAAGAAGAAAGCATAAAAGGCATAGCCTGAGGGCAAATGTCAGCAACCAGACGGAAATCCTTCAGGGAGAATCAGAAACCGCATGGAGGGTACAGATTATAGGAAAAAATACAATAAAAACAAACTTGAGGGCTTCCCTCGTGGCGCAGTGGTTGAGAGTCCGCCTGCCGATGCAGGGAATGCGGGTTCGCGCCCCGGTCCGGGAAGATCCCACATGCCGCGGAGCGGCTGGTCCTGTGAGCCATGGCCGCTAAGCCTGTGCACCCGGAGCCTGTGCTCCGCAACGGGAGAGGCCGTGACAGTGAGAGGCCCACGTACCGCAAAAAAACAAAACAAAACAAAAAACTTGAGAAGTCAAAGCATTGGGCAGTTAGTCCCATAAAAATTTTTTTAAAAAGAAAAACTGAAAAGTAAAACAAACTTTAAGGAGTTGCACTAAAAGTAACAGAAGTCTAGTAAAAACGGTTTTATTTCTAGACATTCAGCTAGTTGCAGAGGCATATTTCTATGTTACACACAACCGGAAAACAAATATAGATAGAAGCTCTCCTGTAGATGATGGATACCTCAAGTGGTAGAATGAGTTAGGACACTGTGAGAGAAGTAAGGAGAAAAGTTGATTTAGAAGGCAGAAGAAAAGGACCTAACAGAGATCCTTGTGAAAGTCTGTGATTGAACTCTGAAAATGTCAGTAACATACAGCAAGATTTTTCCTTAAGAGAGTTGATGAAAGTAACAGATATTCAACTATTCTCACACAAGGAATCTCCTTTCTGAAGTATGTGCTGAATATTTACCCCAAGGGAGCATGAGTAACATCTATAACTTTCACTTTAAAGGCCTTTGTTAGAAACTCTCTTTTTTTACCCTTTATTTGCATGCCTCAAGATGAGGAAGAAATGTGTACCTTTTTATTCCCAAACAAGACAAAAGGAAATTGTAATTGGATTTTATGAAACCCACATATTCTTCATGGAGGAAGGCCGTAAAAAAGGGCCAGAATCCCCTCTGTGCTGGAATGATCTCAGGGAATCTTGTGTGGGAGTTTGGATGGAGCATCTCAGTAGAGGCAGATTTACTGTGAGGTCCATGATGACCAAGCTTTAGGGACCCTCACCTGTATGGGCCTCAAACAGAAGTTAATGCTTTGGGTATGATCTGATTTTTTTGCTCTTGTTTTAATTTTCTTTTTGATGTCAGGATAATTCCTATTAATTTTATTTTTCATTCCATTTTTTTCATACTTTATTACTTATTATCTGAATTTTCTCAGGTCTTTAATATATAAATTTATGTATGACAAAGACAGTGCTATTTATATATTCCATGTTAGTGTTGATAATGTCTCATTTGTTTCATCAATGTTAGTGTTGATAATGTCTCATTTGTTTCATCAAACATCTTTAAAATATGACAGAATGGGCCTCTGAACAACCACAGTTTAGGCCATTACTTGCTGTCTCTCACAACTGTTTCTATGTGTGGATTTTATGAAGTCCTAATGCCACCAGTTAGTACCTCTGAGGGTCCAGCCACCAGCAACTCCCTGACTCAATTTCCCGGTTTTACCCCTTGAGACAGATTTAGGGATTGCCTCTCTTACATTAGTTCTAATTAAAAAAAAAAAAAAAAAATCTCAGGTGAGTGTAATGTCCATTTTTTAGAGCATTTTGGACATATTTGTTCTGGTAATTTTGTATTCTTTTTCTTAAGGAGGGCCCTCAAATTGTACAAGCTTCAGGACCACAAAGCCTACATTAGCTTCCAGCTGGGTCATACCTCTTGAAGTATAAAGCAGCCCTAGATTAGAGAATCAGAGCAGTTCAGTGATTCATGAGTCTGATCATTGAGGCATCATCTGGACATATAATGACATCACAATTGATAGGAAATATAGTTATGCTTTGTTGTCGACCCACCCTTTCACATTGTGATAATCCAAAGACTCAGAGTACTGCCTAGACTTAAACAGGGAATTTTCTCAAATATTGGCAGATCTTAAAACATTATGTTATTGCCAGGGGGTGTGGGTGGGGGAGAGGTGTTAGAAATTCAATGCAGGATTTATTAACTTGTTATAGAATAAATAATTACATTCATGCTTATTTTAATTCTCAAATCAAATATTTCCCATGAGATGCTCATCAGGTTATTTTCTGTTTAAAATCCCAATTTTAAGAACCTTAATTGAGTATTGCACATAGTGGAAATACCTAGTATAGGGACCAATGACTACCTGGTTAATGCAACAGTGCTTAACAAAGAATGAAAGGAGGGGGCTTCCCTGGTGGCGCAGTGGTTGAGAGTCTGCCTGCCGATGCAGGGGATGCGGGTTCGTGTCCTGGTCCGGGAGGATCCCACATGCTGCAGAGCAGCTGGGCCCGTGAGCCGTGGCCGCTGGGCCTGCGCGTCCGGAGCCTGTGTTCTGCGGCGGGAGAGGCCACAGTGGTGAGAGGCCCACGTGCCGCAAAAAAAAAAAAAAAAAAGAATGAAAAGAGACAGAGTTTCAGAATTAACATACAGTAGTGAAGGTCTCATCTCTAAATCTTTAAATTTTTTGTAAAGAGAAGAATTGGCAAACACTCCAGTCTCCACACTAGAGGGAGATGGCTAAAGTTTAGGAATTAATCATATCTCAGAGTCTCTCTTCAAGAAAAAAATTGGAGTCAATATTAAAGGCTAATGTAATTAATTATTCAGGAAGACCCCCCCCCCCCCCCCCGCCAGGCACACTAATGCTCTAAATGCCACTCAATACAATTATAGGATCCAGGGAAAGGTGAAGGGAGCCATGCCTTGATAAAGGCATAGAGGGAACCTACCCCAACATAATAAAAGCCATATATGACAAACCCACAGCAAACATCACTCTCAATGGTGAAAAACTGAAAGCAATTCCTCTAAGATCAGGAATAAGACAAGGATGTCCACTCTCGCCACTATTATTCAACATAAGTATTGGAAGTGCTAGCCACAGCAATCAGAGAAGAAAAAGAAATAAAATGAATACAAACTGGAAAAGAAGTAAAGCTGTCACTGTTTGCAGACAACATTATACTATATACATAGATAATCCTAAAGATGCCACCAAAAAACTACTAGAACTAATCAATGAATTTGGTAAGGTTGTAGAATACAAAATTAATGCACAGAAATCTCTTGCATTCCTATACACTAACAACGAAAGATCAGAAAGAGAAATTAAGGAAACAATCCCATTTACCATTGCAACAAAAAGAATAAAATACCCAGGAGTAAACGTACCTAAGGAGGCAAAACACCTGTGTTCAGAAAACTATAAAACACTGATGAGGGACTTCCCTGGTAGGGCAGTGATTAAGAATCTGCCTGCCAATGCAGAGGACACAGGTTCAAGCCCTGGTCTGGGAAGATCCCACATGCCGCAGAGCAGTGAAGCTTATGCACCACAACTACTGAGCCTGTGCTCTAGAGCCCGCAAGCCACAACTATCGAGCCCATGTGCCACAGCTACTGAAGCCCACACATCTAGAGCCAGTGCTCCACAACAAGAGAAGCCACCTCAATGAGAAGAGCATGCACCACAACCAAGAGTAGCCCCCACTCACCGCAACTAGAGAAAGCCCATGCACAATAACGAAGACCCAACACAGCCAAAAACAAACAAACAAAAAAAATAAATTTATTAAAAAAAGAAAAACACTGATGAAAGAAATCAAAGATAACATAAACAGATGGAGGGATATACCATGCTCCTGGATTGGAAGAATCAATATTGTGAAATTGACCATACTACCCAAAGCAATCTACAGGTTCAATGAAATGCCTATCAAAGTACCAATGGCATTTTTCACAGAACAAGAACAAGAAATTTCACAATTTGTATGGAAACAAAAAAGACTCTGAATAGCCAAAGCAATCTTAAGAAAGAAAAGTGGAGCTGGAGGAATCAGGCTCCCTGACTTCATTCTATACTACAAAGCTACAGTAATCAAGACAGTATGGTACTGGCACAAAAACAGACATATAGATCAGTGGAACAGGACAGAAAGCCCAGAGATAAATGCATGCACATATGGTCCCCTTATTTTTGATAAAGGAGGCAAGAATATACAATGGAGAAAAGACAGCCTCCTCAATAAGTGGTGCTGGGAAAACTGGACAGCTACATGTAAAAGAATGAAATTAGAACACTCCCTAACACTGCATACAAAAATAAACTCAAATTGGATTAAAGAACTAAGTGTAAGGCCAGACACTAATAACACTCTTAGAGGAAAACATAGGAAGAACACTCTATGACATAAATCACAGTAAGATTCTTTTCGACCCTCCTCCTAGAGAAATGGAAGTAAAAACAAAAATAAACAAATGGGACCTAATGAAACTTAAAGCTTTTGCGCAACAAAGAAAACCATAAACAAGACGAAAACATAACCCTCAGAATGGGAGAAAATATTTGCAAGCGAAGCAACTGACAAAGGATTAATCTCCAAAATATACAAGCAGCTCATGCAGCTCAAAATCGCAAAAACAAACAACCCAATCCAAAAATGGGCAGAAGATCTAAATAGACATTTCTCTAAAGAAGACATAGAGATGGGCAACAAATACATGAAAAGATGCTCAACATCACTAATCATTAGAGAAATGCAAATCAAAACTGCAATGAGGTATCACCTCACACTGGTCAGAATGGCCATCATCAAAAAATCTAGAAACGATAAATGCTGGAGAGGGTGTGGAGAAAAGGGAACCCTCCTGCACTGTTGGTGGGAATGTAAATTGATACAGCCACTATGGAGAACAGTATGGAGGTTCCTTAAAAAACTAAAATTAGAACTACCTTATGACCCAGTAATCCCACTACTGGGCATATACCCTCAGAAAACTAAAACTCAAAAATATACATGTACCACAATATTCATTGCAGCTCTATTTACAACAGCCAGAACATGGAAGCAACCTAAATGTCCATCAACAGACGAATGGATAAAGGAAATGTGGCACATACATACAATGGAATATTAGCCATAAAAAGGAATGAAATTGAGTTATTTGTAGTGAGGTGGATGGACCTAGACTCTGTCATACAGAGTGAAGTAAGTCAGAAAGAGAAAAGCATGTATGCTAACGCATATATGTGGAATTTTAAAAAGTGGTACTGATGAACCTAGTGGCGGGGCAGGAATAAAGACACAGACGTAGAGAACGGACATGAGGACACGGTGGGGGGAGGGGAAGCTGGGATGAAGTGAGAGAGTAGCATTGACTTATATACACTACCAAATGTAAAATAGACAGCTGGTGGGAAGCAGCCGCATAGCACAAAGAGAGCAACTTGATGCTTTGTGATGACCTAGAGGGGTGGGATAGGGAGGGTGGGAGTGAGGCTCAAGAGGGAGGGGATAAGGGGATATATGTATATGCATAGCTGATTCACTTTGTTGTACAGCAGAAACTAACACAACATTGTAAAGCATTTATACTCCAATAAAGATGTGAGAATAAAAAGAAAATTATATTTTCAAAATATTTTCATCTGGTGTCCCAAATTCAGTGGATAGACATGTGTTTTGTTTGGCCTTTTCAGTGTTTAAAAATTGGACATTTCACATGTAAATCCA
The DNA here is from genome assembly GCF_963924675.1 of Phocoena phocoena. Classification (NCBI taxonomy): domain Eukaryota; kingdom Metazoa; phylum Chordata; class Mammalia; order Artiodactyla; family Phocoenidae; genus Phocoena; species Phocoena phocoena. The sequence goes on from NC_089225.1 coordinate 92,942,332, forward strand.
CTTCTTTGAATAAAGAGGGGAGAGAGGTGACAGGTCTGTTTAATTCCTGCAAAACAGCCATTTTTAGGAGGTGCATCACAGCCGTGCCCTTTGCAAAGGCATGCAAGCTCATTCTGCTTTGTCATAATTCCAGTCTTTGCCCATTAATAACACCAAGTCCATTTCACTCATTTATATTATCTGCTTAAAGTCCAAATGTCTCAATTTGTGATTCTTGGATTAAAATGCCCCATTCTCCCTAAATTAATGACTTTTCTTGGATTTGCGCTTCACTTAAATGTTCCTTAATTATGAGGATCTCTCAATTACAGCACACACTGATACAGTATTGAAAAAAAAAAATCCAACAAAGAGGGTCCTGCTTCACTATTACCAATGGCTCAGAACCATTTCTCCCTCACCTGTTCTGTGAGGCTGGGTTATCCACCTGCTTCACTGACAATCTCGCTAAACCCTGGGGCTGCTACTCCATTTCAAGCATTTCATGATGTGGGGTGTTTATTTTAGGAGAGGAAAGGTGGTACTGAGCAGGACTCTGTGAGGCCCTGCTGGGTACAAAAGCCCCTCCACGTTCCCCATTTCTTGTTTGTAGAAAAAGGCTTTAGTTTCCTAGGCCTTTCCTGAGTTCCAAAGTGCAGCCTCAAGCACTTGCTAACTAGGGAGGTGAGAAAATACAGAAACAAAGGAAAAGCAGTCAATCAAGAAAAGTAATGGCAGCTTAAACAATAGTTTAATGATAAAACAGAGACCTAGTTCCTCCTCAAGGGATACACATAACAATCCATGCATATCTTTGAGTTTATCTGCCGGGTCTAAGAACCCCCCATCCCTGCCACCCAGGTAAAGGATGGTGACTACATGCCAAACACAAATACCCCAGACTGGTTGGAACCAAAAGGCTGATGATTAAAATTCCTGAAACATCACCCTGTTACCACACCACCAACCAATTATAAGGAAGTCCATGAGCTACAACTCTCACCCCAAATGCTGCCTTTAAAAACTCTTTCCTGAAAGCCATTGCGGAGTTGGATCCCCGCAATAAACACTGTACTTTCCTTAATCATAATCTGGTGTCAGTAGACTGGCTTTGCCAATTGGCTTTGCCACGTTTAGCTCAGGAACAAGGGGATGGATTCAGGAAGAGTCGGAGTGTTCTGTCATGGTGGGTAGAAATTCAGGCCAATGACTAGCCAATAAAGATGTTTGAAGGAAACTTAATCAGTCAAGGAGGGGATGTTACCTGAGGACATGGGAGCTAAAAGAGTTGTGGAAAAACCCATGAGGGGAACTCCTTTTCAGGATCCAGTTCTTAGGTGTCTTCACTCTCAGTTCTCAAGTATAACCTTTGTTGTCTATTTTACACTTCTCTTCTGAAATTGCTCTAATCTTTTAGTAAAGAAATTTGCATTTGGCTAAACATCATGTCTAGTAGTCTTTAAGAGACTAAGTGATGGGTTAGTAAAAGGAAAGGAGGCTTTCTCATTCCATGCATTTCTGGCACCTGGGAAGAGTGGCAGTTCTGGTTACCTACTGCTGTGTAACAAGCACGTCCAAAACTTAAGCCACAAAGTAGCAACCATATTATTATGCTCACAGATCTGCGCATTGGGCAGGTCTTCACATGGCTGAGGGCTGAAGTGGCAGCCATGTGTGCCCCTCTCTTCATGCAGTCTCAGGGATGCTCCACATGGCCTGTTCATGTAGTTTCTACAGGAAGGTGGCCTCAGGGAGGTCAGAGTTTATACAAACCAGCTGAGAACTTTAAGAGTAAGTGCAACACTTCCTATATCCTCAACATAGGAATTTTAAAATGTCACTTCTGCAACATCCCCTTGCTCAAATCAATCTCTAAGACCAGCAAAGATTTAAGACAATAGGAATTAAACTATGCCTCTCAATGGGAGAAGCAGTGAAGAATTTGTGGATATATTTAATCTACCTTGGTGGCCTTATAAGGTTACTGGGTACAGCGTGACACAGATTTCAGGCAGTCACTAGCATTACAGAAGGGAGACTCCATGGTCGGGCTGGGAACTGAGGGGCGTGATCCATAACACTACAGGAGAACTCTGCAGGGGGAACCTCTCAGCTGAGATAGCAAGATCAAACCTTTGGATTGCTCCTAAAAAGGGAAACAACACTGACATTGGAAAGGGGAATGGAGGGAGGTGGAATCGTTTTTGTGAGATTGTTGAACAGAAAGCAGTGAATCAGTTGAAATAATGTCAATGTCTCACTTATTTTGGTTATCTCAAACATACAATGCAACACTAAAGAAAACTAAAAAGGCTTCAGAGCAGCCAGAATAGTGGTAGAAAGTCTAGATGTTAACGTGTATTTACTTATTTGTAAGGGGGTCACTCCAGGCTTGACTCAAGAGCTCCTTTGCTCTTACTTTACATGCAACTAGGATAAATGCAGTTTGTGGTATTTTAGCTGGTAATAAATTTTAAGTGTCTTAGTGGATTGGTGGGGACAGGGATGGGAGGTGCTGCTAGAGGTAAGTTCATTGACAGTAACAAGAAATAACTCAGTTTTTAAGCCTAAGTAGCCGCCAGACCCTAGCATCGTCCTTCCCTTTCCCATGCTCTAGTCTGCACCACATTAAAACTCTGGGGCCACCTGGACAGACTCATCTTCATTCGCAGTTCCCGAGGTCAACAAAAAGTTAAACACTGGAAAAACCTCTTTCTGACGCTCAGTATCGAGTTACCTTTGGTGTGGATCTGACCCTGAAGTTTTGTGTCTGTTCTAATAACCGGTAATCCTCTCATTCCTGAGCCCCACAATTCTCCTAATTCTTCTAACTGGGCTTCAGTCTAGGTCTTTGTTTTCAGGGTGTTATGCTGATACCTGATGTCCAAATCTCTTCTGGATTAGGGTTCTGCCCTCCTGGGGGTACCATAGCCCATGAATCCCTATTTAGTTAGTAGGGCTCTTTCACCCTGTGAAAGACGTTTGCAAAGCCAATCCCTATCAGCTGAACTACTAAATGTCCCTAATCCAAGTCCCCAGAGTCAGATTCTCCTCATGTTAGGATGTCCTAATCTTTCATTGAAAAACTCTATTGCTGACTGTATAGGCCACAGCTGAAGAATTGAGGGGGTGACCAAATCTGACCCTAAGTTTGCCACACTGGCTGATCCTCCATTGTCAGCATTGTCCCCTGTCTGAGTGGACTTATCTCCCCCTAGTGGCAGGTCCAGTGCTAGATGATGTAGATGTTACTTCTCTCCCGGCCTGCCCCACCATGCTCTAATGGTTGGCCAAAGACCATGCCCTCTTGATGCCCTAGATATGATCTCAACATCCCCAAATTAAAGGAGGAGAAAGAAAATAGATATCTATAAAGCAAATACAAAATCAAAAGAAAGAGCGTGGGATTATTTTGTGAACAAATACACACCTCAAGAATAATGAGAACAGTAGACTCACATGTACTGGGCACTTCCTATGTGTCAGGCACTCTCCCAAGCCCTTTACATGTATAAACTCACTTCATCCTCACAACAACTTGGTGACGTGTTCTCATTTTGTGGATGAGAACACTAAGGCACTAGTGTGTAAGTAACCAGCCCAGGTTATATGGCAGAGTAAGTGGGGGGTGGGGGGTGAGCGTGGGCAGGGGCTAAGTTTCAAACTCAGTGATCTTGCCCCAGAATTCTCTTACTCATTTTTCTAAATCCTCAAAAGATGTCAGTGTGCCCTAGCCCAGTGTGATAACTCAAGCCCATAATGATGGTCCTGAGTCCTCAAAAATATTCAGTTCTATTTTACAGGGCAGAAAATTGTGTAAGATACTTCAAATAATTATCTCAAAATTGATTAAAAATGATGGCACTTCAAGGGGGCAGCTTCTGTTACCTGGAAAATGAACTCACGAGTTGTTACTGTCTTATAGCCCTTCACTTTTTCATCAGGTCTATTTAATACTTGAGACATACCACATCATTAATTTAGACCTAAATCTTTACAGGGCATAGGTACATGCAGTAATATATTTCTAGAGTTACACCAGGAACAATTTTATTTATGGTGTAACATATTTCAATGCTACATAATTTTTGGATTACTCAGCTCTTTTCAGCGCTAAGATCAACAATAATCAAAAGTGGTACATTAGAATCACATGTAAAAGACAATCGCCCCAAACTGAAAATAATTGGTCATTCCCCCATCCGTCCTCATATCACATTTGTAGAACTTAGATAAGAGCTTTTAATTTCATCTTCCTAAAAGTTTGGCCAAGTGACTAAAAAAAATGCTGTTCCCTACATTATATTTCTTAAAAAATGAATTCCAATTACCTCACAGCCGAGGCACAGTTACAGGTCATGATTTAATTGCATCAATCTAGAGTTTATTGCCAAATTATCTTGTTAGCATCCAGGGCCTCTAGCCCACTGAAAGTCTAACTAAATATTTATGTTGTCATAAATCTTTTCTCAGGAAGGACAGATAGGGGTATTAAAAACACATAAAAATAAAAAAGAAACTGTCCAGGACATTGAATGTTTCTTCTTAAGAAGTGGCCAACATTGGCATTGGTTAAAAGGAAAAGCATCACCCGAGAATTACAGCAAGGCCTTTTAACAAATACTTGGGTTTAACCACAGAATGATTAGATCAGGAACTCAGGGAGCAGGCCTTGAATACTGGTGTATTTAAAATTTCCCCAGTTAATTCTAACATACAGCAAGCTTGAGAACAATGATCTAGGCCAGGGGTTGGCAAACTGTGGCTGTTGGCCTGGCCACTTTGTAAATAAAGTTTTATTGGAACCACAGCAACACCCATTCTTGCACATGTTTTCTATGGCTGCTTTGTGGCTGCAAGGGCAGAGCTGAGCAGTTGAGATGGAGACTCCGTGGTTCTAAAAGCCTAAAATATTTACTATGTGGCTCTTTAAGGAATGTTTGCCAACCCCTGCTGCATGCTAATGCAATAGCACTGTTTTTGAGTGGTGTTATTTAAATATGTTAAATTTGCTCAAAGGAAGGGAGAATAGGTTTAGAAGTACAGTATGTGTCCTCCTCCCTTAATTATCCTTCCAGAAAGTTACACACACCATTTCTGCTTGCATCCTGTTGGTTAGAACTTAATCACATGGCACTGCCTAGCAGCAAGAGGAGCTGGGAAATGTAGTCCTTATTATCATGGCCTTGCCCAGCTAAAATTCAAGTGTTCTATGAGTATAAAGGAAAAAGGGAACAAAGATATTGGGTGACTAAAAGGACTCTCTTCCACATCAGTCAGTTTTCATATTTAAATACTATACCCAAGTCCTGAAACAGAACAGAAAGAAATACTCTTTGGATCAGGAAACAACCAAAGACAGATTAAGAATCCATTTGCCATTATCTGTTATGTTAAGACATTTGAACCTTCGGCTTTTGCATATGATATGCTCACTGGAGAAAAGAATGGAGAACAGAAAATATTTTTCAGTTAGAAATCTCTCTATAATCATAAGGTTTGTGATTGACTCAGATATCCAAAACTAACAGAACAGAGTACCTAACATTTGCTGCCGTATCTGATGGCTGGGGTGAACATATAATTTATGTTCCAGCTGGATAGTTGAGAGTGAAAGGGATGTTATTAACAGCTGTTCTTGGACAACAGGTATAATCTGGAAAATTGAGACAAGAGTCACCTTAATTTTGATCTGCAATTTGGGTGAGCATTTTCTAATTTAGGATAAATAAAGAGGAGCAAAAGAAAAACATCTCATTGTGGAGCCTGATCTAATCACGACCACTCACTGAGCCAGATGGTTATCATTACTGTAGGGAAAAGTAGTAAATAATATTATTCCTGGCACTGAGGTAAATTCAGTGTTATTTTAAATTTCAAGAGATTATATTTTATTACTTAAAATTGTGGTAAGCCTTTAAGTTCACCTAAAATCTGTGGTCTTTGTGGGGGCTAAACATACATTAGACAGTCCACAGATGACAAAAACTTGAGAAACACTCACTGAGAGAGAGAATTATTTTGAGAGCATACAGACTTTTAATCACAACATAAGACAAGTAACAAAAGGCACGGGGACAAGTCTTGGCAATTCTAACAATATTTTAAAATCCACTACCTTCTATCAATCCTTTTCATTCCATCTCTAGTGCCATTATTCTAATTGGGTTCCTTGTCTCCGATGTATTTGTCCCCCACATCCATGCACCACCCTGTTCCTAGGGCAATTTTCTAATGCACAAATCTGGTCATGTCATCAACTTCCTTTTAAAATCTTTCCACTATTCCCCATGCTCCTCATCACCCTTCAGGGTCAAGTCTAGACAGGGCTACATAATTTGTAAGGCCCATTACAGAATGAAAATGTAGGGTTCCCTAGTTCAAAAAGCAGGGAAAATAATGCCATTAAAAGTCATGGAATATAAAGATTTTTCCTTTATTCTGTGCTGTGCCTTTCAACTTGTCACAGTGTTTTTATTTGCTATATAATGTTGTTCTAAATAAAGTCTTAAATTATTAGAACAAATTTTACTGTTCATGTTTATATAGTGCCAGTTTTAAGTGTAAAAATAAATGTTTAACTCAAATATAGAATCACCAAAATGACACAATTTTTTTTTTTTTTTGCGGTACGCGGGCCTCTCACTGTTGTGGCCTCTCCCGTTGCGGAGCACAGGCTCCAGACGCTCAGGCTCAGCGGCCATGGCTCATGGGCCCAGCCGCTCCGCGGCATGTGGGATCTTCTCGGACCGGGACACGAACCCACGTCCCCTGCGTCAGCAGGCGGACTCTCAACCACTGCGCCACCGGGGAAGCCTCACAATTTCTATTTTATGGCTTGTACTTGCACATGTAGAAATGCTACACAAAACCAACTCAACTGCTTGTATTTTACTTCTTGACTCCTTTACTCTCTCACCTTCAGTCTTGGCAAAACATTCCTCCAACCTGCCTCATCACACCTCCACCATAGCACTTGTTACACAAGGCTCTGCATAATAATATGGTTCATTTCTCCTCGCAACTAAACTGGGAGTCCTAGGAAGTCAAAAGAATAGGTTGTTCACCTTTGTTTCTCTAGTGTCTGGCAAATCGTTGATATTCAATACCTGTTTTTTGGTTTAATATGTAAATGACTAATAAATTAATGAACGATGAACCCCATTTCTCAATTTCCAGTTCCCAAATTCCACAGACAGAATTGTCAGTTATGTTTTTCAAAGATTCCCAAGGATAGAAACACTATAGGTGTTTTCTGTCGATATAGAAATACTTTCTGTAGATACAGAAGTACTTTCTAATACTTTACCAACTTGATCATTTTCTCTCACTGTCAAATGGTTAAGTTTTTCTATTTGCTCACTACTCTTTCGTAGACACTGAGCAGGGCTTGTTTTGGCCATGGTTTAGGGCAAAGATTCACACAGACTAGGGTCAAGCCTCTCTCTAAGTCGCTTGTCTAGAATCTTCAGGCGAGTTACTTATTTTTGGATTAGCTACCTTCCTCGAGGAGTTACTGCAAGAATTATCTCAGAGTATGAAAACATGATAACTAGTCAAGAGTAGACTTTCAAGAAATGTTATTCTCCTTCCTTCTCCTTCCCAGCCATTTAAATACAGGTATCCCACGTTTTTGGAAAGTTCACTTTACGCCACTGCGATTTTACCAAAGACCTACGGTTTCACTAACAAAAAGAAATTCAAAGAGGATTTTCACTTTATGAAAAAAGGCAGAAAGTGAAAATAGCATTCACTGTTTCAGAGGCAGCTCCCACCGTGAGCAGTGAGAGCGGCACTGCTAAGCTCCTTCCTCGGGAACTAGACTCAGCATCTCAGCATTAAGCCACCAGGGCTTTGAACTGAATCTGTGAGCATCTGTGCTTTATCTCCTTTAACAGTAGTCCCCCCTTACCCTCGGGGTTACGCTCCAAGATCCTCAGCAGATGCCTAACCACGGATAGTACTGAATCCCCCCAATACTATGTTTTTCCCCATACGTACATATGATAGAGACTAATTTATAAATTAGGCACAGTAAGAGATTAGCAACAATAACTAATAATAAATAGAACAGTTGTAACAATATACTGTAATAAAAATGATATAAATGTGGTCTCTCTCTCAAAATATCTTACTGTACAAATGTAATGCCTTTTCCATCTTAACTAAGCACTCACACTGTGGCCATAACTTTTGCAGTTTGAGGTGGAACAGCAAAGCTAATAAAAAATTTCTTTTTCCTTCTTTACAACCTCATGGATAGAAGATTCGTTTTTACCATAGATCTTAGCAACCTCAGCATACAATTTTTTTTCTTTCCTTGTTCAGTTCAGAACTTTCACCTTTTGACCTACAGGAAGCACTTTACAGCTTCTCTTTGGCGTATCTGAATTGCCAGCATCACTACTCTTGTGCTTTGGGATCATTATTAAGTAAATTAAGGGTCACTTGAACATGAGCACTGCGGTACCTCTACAGTCGACCTGATTAGCAGGACGCCTACTAAGTGACGAATGGATAGGACTCTCTGGACAAAGGGATGATTCACGTGCTGGGTGGGATGGAGAGAGACAGAGTGAGATTTCCTCACGCTACTCAGAGCAGCTTGAAATTGAAAACTCATCAATTGTTTATCTCTGGAATTCTCCATTTAATATTTTCCGACCAAGGTTGCCTGAGGGTAACAAACCTTAAAAAGCAAAAGCGCTGATAATGGGGAGTTTACTGTATTTTGTGTGTCCATTAGCAAGATGTGTCTTGAGGTACTTGCTTCTTTGATTTACAGCTTCTGAAGGGTTTCATAGGAATGCTCTACTTTTAGATAGTGGGAGAAACCTGTATCTTTTACATAGTACAGCAATTGTTTTATCTCTGAGATAAATAGCTTTATTTTTTAAATTATTTTTTATTGAAGTATAGTTGATTTACAATGTTATGTTAGTTTCTGCTGTACAGCAAAGTGAATCAGTTATACATATACATATATCCACTCTATTTTATTATTATTTTTTTATTATTATTTTTTTTTTTTCGGTACGCGGGCCTCTCACTGTTGTGGCCTCTCCCCTTGCGGACCACAGGCTCCGGACGCGCAGGCTCAGCGGCCATGGCTCACGGGCCCAGCCGCTCCGCGGCAAGTGGGCTCTTCCCAGACCGGGGCACAAACCCGTGTCCCCTGCATCTGCAGGAGGACTCTCAACCACTGCGCCACCAGAGAAGCCCTATCCACTCTATTTTAGATTCTATTCCCATATAGGTCATTACATAGTATTGAGTAGAGTTTCCTGTGCTATACAGTAGGTTCTTATCAGTTATCTATTTTATATATAATAATGTGTATGCGTCAATCCCAATCTTCCAATTTATCCCTCCCCCTTTCCCCCTTTGGTAACCATAAGTTTGTTTTCTACATCTGTGACTCTACTTCTGTTTTGTACCATTTTTTTTTTGTTTTGTTTTGTTTTGTACCATTTTTTAAGATTCCACATGTAAGTGATATCATATTTGTCTTTCTCTCTCTTACTTCACTCAATATGACAATCTATAAGGCTGTCCCTGTCGCTGCAATTGACATTATTTCATCCTTTCTTATGGCTGAGTAATATTCCATTGTATGTATGTATGAGACAAATAGCTTTAAATCATTGTATCTTAACTCAAGAGAAGACCATTAGTGGTCCAAGGTAAGTTGAACTTTGTCATTTTTTTTTCATTTGTTTCTCTGTGTGTGTGATGTTGGTTAGACAATTTAATATATCCCCCCAATACATGGAAATTATACACTTAAATATATTGAATTTTATTTTATATATATTATATCTCAGTATACTGGACAATATAAATAATAATAAAGATATGCTAAAGTCATGTCTCTTTCACTTTCTAATATCTATGTTTCTCTTGATTCAAACTCCCCTATCTTTTCTCCCTCCTGGATCCTTTCATATTCTCCAAAATCCATACTCTCTGTATTGGTTTGCAGACATTCCATAACCAAATACCACAGACTGGGTGGTTTGAACAAGAAAAGTTTATTTTCTCATAGCTCTGAGGGCTCTAAGATCAAAGTGTTAGCAGGTTTGGTTTCTCCTAAGGCCTCTCCCCTTGGCCTGCAGATGGCTACCTTTTCACCGTGTCCTCACACGGCCTTTTCCCTGTTTAGGCTTCCCTGGTATCTCCCTTGTAAGAACAGCAGTCACGTTGAATTAGGGCCCCACCCTATTGGCCTCAGGATCATTTAACTGCTTCTTAGAAGGTGCTACCTCCAAATAAAGGCATATGGATTGGGGTCCATCCACATGACCTCATTTAAACTTATCACTTCTTCACAGGCCCTATCTCCAAGCACTTTTACATCCTGAGATACCAGGGATTGAGACTTCAACGTATACTTTTGGGTGGGGGGGGGGGGACACAATACGGCCCACAACACTCTCCTATTAAACTCCCCTAGTTAAAACCTCCCTGCTTTAACTGGAACCTGACTCACTCCAGCAAAATACTTAGCATATCCTTTCCTCCCAACTGGGAAATACTTTTCATCTTATTTTCATTAACTCTTATTTATCCTTTAAGTCTTAACCTAAATATCCCAAATATCACTTCCTTAGGGAGGCCACTCCTTAACCCTCAGGTTAGGTCCTCTGGTTCCTGCTCACCATTGCACCCCGTAAGCCCTTTTTATTATGTGAAGGTATTTTGGTCAGCTTTACTGAAGTGCAATTTATATGCAATAAAGCTCACCAATGTTAAGTGTACAGCTCGAGTTTTGACAAAATTATACAGTGGTATAACCACCACCACAAACACGATATAAAACATTTTTATTACCCTAAAAAGACCCCTTGAGCCCATCTGCAATCAATTCCCTCTACCCACAGGACTTCCCTGGCAGTCCAGTGGTTAAGATTTCGGCTTCCAATGCAGGGGGTGCAGGTGTGATCCCTGGTCTGGGAATTAAGATCCCACATGCCTCCGGGCCAAAACACCAAAACATAAAACAGAAGCAATATTGTAACAATTCAATAAAGACTTTAAAAATGGTCCACATCAAAAAAAAAAAAAAAAAAACCTTGAAAAAAAATTCCCTCTACCCACAAGTAATTACTGGTCTATTTTCAATTGCTATTGGTTTGCCTTTTCTAAAATTTCATACAAATGGAATCATACAGTATGTAGTCTTTTATGATGGCTTCCTTTCATTTATCATAATGCTTTTGAGCTTTGCACATAGTATGCATACCAGGAGTCCATTCCTTTTTATTAGTGGAATTCCATGTATGGATATACCACAATTGGTTTAATCCATTCAAGAGTTGATAAAGATTCTGTTTTTTTTTTTTTCCCCCCAGTTTTTGACATTTATAAATAGCAAAATTGGGTTGTTTCCAGTTTTGGGCTACCATAAATAGTTACTATTAATATTCATATACAAGTCTATGTTGACAAGTTTTCATTTTCTTGGAAGACTACATAAGAATGGAATGTCTGGGTCATATGGTAAGTGTATATTTAACCTTTTTAATAAACTCCCAAATGGTTTTTCAAAGTATTGTACAATCTCACTTTTCCATTTGAGGTATTTAAGAGTTAACATTTGTTTCATGTCTTCACCAAAACTTAGCATTTTCAGTTATTAATGTTAGTCATTCTAGTGGGTATTTTAAAGGTATTCATTGTGATTTTAATTTGCTTTTTCTTGATGACTAATGCTATTGAGTTAATTCTCTCTTAATACCTTTAAGTACCTGCAGAATGTCTATCTACCCTCCCTGCTAAACTATAAACCTCATGACAGAAGAAATGGTATATTTCTTTTGTCTTTTTAAATTTTGGGACTTCTATGCTCTTTATTCTTTAAAAATGTTTTAATAGAATATTTCAAAGTTACAGAAAAATTGTGAGTAACAAACCCTCGTGTATTCACAACCCATGTGTGAGCATCATCAAGCCAACCTCACTGTGTTTAATCTTTTTTTTTTTTTTTTTTTGCGGTACGTGGGCCTCTCACTGTTGCGGCCTCTCCCGTTGCGGAGCACAGGCTCCGGACGCACAGGCTCAGCGGCCATGGCTCACGGGCCCAGCCGCTCTGCGGCATGTGGGATCTTCCCGGACCGGGGCACGAACCCGTGTCCCCTGCATCGGCAGGCGGACTCTCAACCACTGCACCACCAGGGAAGCCCTGTGTTTAATCTTTTAACACCCCCCAAACCACTCTCCCAGCACAAACACAGATTAATTTTTAAACAAATCTGAGACTATATATCTCTCTTGCTCACAGATGTATCTCTAGTGTTTAGAATATGCCCCAAATGGGAGGCACTCAATATTTATTTGAATGACTAGATGCCATTTTTTGTATTTAACTTATTTTATCTTATGGTCTTATCTCAAAGACAGACCATGACTTTGAGTTAGCTGATTAATGGAGTTGAGATTTTTTTGGTAAATTTGAACAGGAATATATCATTAGCCTCCTTCAGAAGCTGCACCCATTCTCTTACTGTCAGAGGGATGGCTGAAGTTCAGAAATATCACAATTTTCTTTAGGCTGAGCAACATGCCTTGATTACTTGCTAAGATTTTTCGGTTGTGAAGCAGTATCTCTGGGTTAATCAGCCATGGAAATGAACTGCTGCTATGGTAGGTTTTAGCTTTCAAAAGCTATTTTTACTAAAGTCTGTGTTAGGTTGAATACTGAATAATCCATCATACCAATAATGGGGCGAGAACAGAATAGCTTGACTCTGGTTTGATGCCGCTTTAATACATAAGTTGTAAAACTGGCTGTCAGGACGGAATAAACAATCAGAATAGCCTGTAGCAGAAAAAATTCATAGACTGATGATTGGGCCACAGTAAGGAAGATGTAAGTCAAATTTCTGGAGCCAACTTAATTCTAAGGCATAATTCACAACATAACAATGCTTCAAGAAACATGTTCTTCTATTGGTTAAGAGATAAATAAGACTGCCCAAGAAGTAAGAGAGGTAAATACAACTCCCACATTCCCCTAGTTTGGTCCTACAATGAATCCTGAACCAAAATGCTTCTGAATCTTCCAGTGAGTTTTGAAAAAACAAATGCCTAAAAGGAACTACGCGCTTTCAAAAACCTAAGTTCTGCGTGATAGCCTCAGCTCTGTTGTTCCAAAGAGCAATCGGATGACTCAAAAAGCTTAGTGATGGGCTTCCCTGGTGGCTCAGTGGTTGAGAATCTGCCTGCTAATGCAGGGGACACGGGTTCGAACCCTGGTCTGAGAGGATCCCACATGCCACGGAGCAACTACGCCCGTGAGTCACAACTACTGAGTCTGCGCGTCTGGAGCCTGCGCTCCGCAACAAGAGACGCCGCGATAGTGAGAGGCCCGCGCACCGCAATGAAGAGTGGCCCCCGCTTGCCACAACTAGAGAAAGCCCTCGCACAGAAACGAAGACCCAACACAGCAAAAATAAATTAATTAATAAACTCCTACCCCCAACATAAAAAAAAAAAAAAGCTTAGTGATAGGTGATTCTGACTGGCTGACAGGTGACTCAGCCAAGGCAAGGTGTGTGTATTAATTGCAACAATTCTCTTAAGCAGTTAGCTTTTTATGCCATGGGTTGTGGAATACGTGACACAAAAACATCACAATTTAAAGCGGCAGTTTGACGATTTCTGTTAATCCTTATGTTGTGGTTAGATGCCAATGGCTCCCTCAACGCTACAGTTTAAAATAGCAATTATTTTAAAGTATGTCTCTTTTGTACACCACTAGTAAATTGGATTATGTTTTCTGAGCCTCCCAAGAGCATTAGCCAAAGCATACCTAAAGCTTTTCCAGTGTTATAAATCACCTTTATAGGCTCACAGATATTTTATAATAAAGGTTGGAATTTCCCTAATCTTTTTAATATGAAATTCATGTTTCCTTCTCTCCATTAATCCTTATCCCATTTCTGCAACTCCACTCACACATTAAATTTATCTAGGCTATCAGCCAAAGTGGAGAGCTTGTCTACTTTCTTGCTAAAGCCAGTTTCTTCATCCAAATTACCCACAGTAGATTAGGACTCTATTCTGACCTTGCTGCAATAAATAGGGGAACTCAGTTACTCTGAATTGTATGTAGGTGATAGGCTTATAAATTATCCACCTGTTTTGTTGGTATTAACTTATAAGAGGAAGTTTTTCTTTTCAGAAACGTATGTTAAAGGTTGTGAGAGAAATAAGAAAAGACCTCTTTGTGTATCTGAACTAACTGAGCTGTAACTCTAGGGCATTATTTTAAAAACTGCTTATTATTGGTAATTGGTAGTTTGCATTGTTAGATGTCTTCCTACACAACTATACAAAATCTTAATTAAAAAAAAAACTCCCAAATGTCAACGTATTTTAATTCTGAGCTCTATTTATTTGATTTTGTAGAAACTCTTCTCTAACCCCATCCCAGAGTAAAAACAAAAAAACAAATAAGTAAAAACCACTCTACAATGAGCTCCAGCCTAATTATCAATGCCATATTTAAGGGGGAAAATGTCATTAGAATCTGAATCTATTTAAATGTGACTTTTAGGGCAAAATCAGAAAAATAATTGCTATTAGAGAGATTTGCTTTAGCTTCAGTAAGAGGACATAGTAGATAAATGTAATTAGAATGTTAGGTAAATATTATTTGGTAGAGATATAGCTCCGCGTTGCATAATAATCATCAAATTTCCTATCAGTTAATGTGGTGATTTTAAAAATTCTTTTGGCTACGAGTAACAGAATATCCAACTTAAATGGCTTATCAAAAGTAGTCTAATTATTTCATCATAAAAGAAGCCCAAAGGCTGGGTGCTTTCAGGATTGGTTCAACAGCTTAGTAACATTATGAAGGATTCTGGTCTTTCTGTATTTCAGCTCTCCATCCTCAGAGGATTGTCTTGAAGCTCAGGTTTACTTAAACCTCTTGGATGTAAGAGTGTAGCTGTGGTTTAGGGATCACATATAGAGATGACAGCATCTGCCATAAAACATGCACAGTTGCCTTGCATGTATCTTTTTGTAATAGGAGGGAAACTTTTTCCAGATTTTCACTAGCAGACTTTCCTTTGGGTCCCTTCTGCTAGGATTGGGTCACATGCCCCTGACCTAGCTGCAAGGAAATTTAAGAAAAGTACGTGTGACTTTTTTTTTTCATGGAAAGGCATTTTATTTTAAATATAGCAGTGTGTACATGTCAATTCCAAGCTCCCAATTTGAGACTCTGTAGTTGAATGTCATCTGGGCCGGCAGGAAGAAGTGGGGAAAGAGAGAACTATGCCAGTTAGGAATACAATGTCTACCAATAGTTTATATCACATTTTGCCACTGTTTTTGTAAAATTAAGTTACTAAAAATTAAGTATAATTTAATTTAAACTTTTGGGCTTTTTTTTGCAAATAAACTTGTATCAATACATTACAGATATTTTTCATAAGAGATTCACAGAGTAATTCTAATTAAACCTCTTGAATTTCTTTCAAGTAAATTTTAGAAGTCCCCTTTAAACATACTTGTAAAAAAAAAAAGAAACCTTATTGTGATATACTATTCCAAGAAATAAAAAACAATAGGATGTGATGACTTGAGAAACCAAATCACACTCTTTCAATGGAATGTAGCAAAGACCAACTGACTAGTAAAATAAATAGGGAACGAGACCCTAAGCATGCACAAAGGCATAATGGAAAACAATCAGATTAAACAGACATCAGCGCTGTGATTACATTCCACAGCAGATGTAGAACTGAAAACACCAGGACACCTGTTTAGTTCAAACTAAAGCTAGATTTTACAATGTTTGAGAGGCAGAGGGCAACATCAAATCATCTTTCTTCATTTGGCTTGATTCACTGGGGAGGCATCTAGATTTTCCAAGGGTGGGACAATTCCATTCAGGAAAAAAGAAACAACTAAAAAGAATCCAACAATGAAAACAAAACACCGAAACAAAAATGTTTCCTTCTTCTGAGTGCCCCTATTCCAAAATATTTCGAAAGCATATTTCTCTTTTCATAGTTTTCTAGTTTCATCCCAAGTGAATACAAAACAAACAAGCTTTAATGCAAAATATTACTCAAGGACACAGTGTAAGCAAGGATTTATGAATCCTCAAAATGGCTTGCTTTATTGTTTCCCTCTCTTAAGGGAAAAAGAAAGAAAATAACTCGGAGAGTTGCAAAGGCGGCTTAAAATGACTTGTTCGGTAAGTCCCCGACTAAAGGACCAGAGTCTAAGGTCGCCTATATTTTCACGAGAGACAAAGGAGAGCTTCAAAGTTTCCTCCAAGCGCCAAAATGAATACAATTCTGGCTGCATTTAATTTGGGATTAATAGAGAATACAGAAATTACAGCACATTATTAAGGAACCATTCCACCCCCTGAAAGATAAGGTGCTTTTCTGATGAAAACACGCACAGTACATCGAAATTTTCTTTAAAAAAAAAAACAAAAACAGAAACTCATCCTAATGAAAATCGAGAAATACCATTTTATTAATTTTTCAAGAATAAAGGCTTTTTATATTCTTCATTATTCTAAAAGTCAAAATCTCCATTTGAATAGAGGGTTTTTAAGGGGAGATGGAGGGAAGTTCTAATGAATATTTATGTCTATTTCTATCTGGATTTGCTTTGTGACAGGACACAGAACCTTTTCATATACTTTTAAAAATGTGCATGGAACCTCACATGAAAACCAGGATTGTCATCACACTCATAATGCTGGGACTGGATGTACTTCCACAGGACATTACAAAGGTCTTAAAAGAATTATGCTTTTTCATAGTAACAAATGGCTTTCCCTCCAAGATACAATACAGCAGAACCAGCAGTTGTTTCATTGCAGCCTAATTGAGCCTAAGATAATAGGTTTAAGTCTGTGGAGTATTTGAATCGGCAGCAGCAATTAAAAACCCTGCATCTGATTATTCCTCCTGTCAGTCAATAAGTCAGTAGATAGTTATTGAACACTTAGTGCGCACAGTGATGGATACTGGGGACACAGCAGTGAACAAATCTTAGATTCTGCCCTCAACTTCCAGTCCTTTTTTTCCTCTTTTATCTTTTCCTTTAGGATCTAGGGGAGAATTCTGAAACCTGTTTTTGCAAGATTCTCGAGTGATGCTAAGGGATCCAGAAAAAGATAAACACCCATGTAAATGATATACACACCTTTCAGGTTTCAGCTCAAGCAAAGCTTTATACAGAGAACCTTTCTAGACCCTCCTTCCTTCAAACAACACACAACTTAATCAAATCAGGTCAGACTTTCATGAACTCCAATAGTATGTAAAAATATTTCCTTCCATTTAATTTAGCTTAAATCAAAGGAGAGACAATGGGGCTTCCCTGGTGGCGCAGTGGTTGAGAGTCCACCTGCCGATGCAGGGGATGCGGGTTCGTGCCCCAGTCCGGGAAGATCCCACGTGCCGCGGAGTGGCTAGGCCCATGAACCATGACCGCTGAGCCTGCACGTCCGGAGCCTGTGCTCCGCGATGGGAGAGGCCACAACAGTGAGAGGCCTGCGTACCGTAAAAAAAAAAAAAAAAAAAAAAAAAAAAAAGGAGAAACAATGACTGGGAAATTAATACAGTTGGAGGTATAGCTGCAGTGGTCAGTAATATAATCTCTGCATGATCTTGATCGTCGTGCTAGTTACCATCAGTTTAGTTCCCGTTGTTTTTACAAGCAGCCAAATGACCGGAAACAAACAGACCTGAAGCTCTGCTGGAATTTTCTTTTCTTAGAATGAAGATACTTCCCTCAGGAACTTTACATAATGGCATGGGTATGGAGACATATTTCTCTGCTGTATGAGAGACGACAATGCAGGCATGACGATAAATTTGGTCACTTTTCTGACAAATACTTATTAGAGTGTCTGCAATATATCAGGTAGTGTTCTAAGTGTTGGGGTGCTGTGATCTCTGCTCTTTTGGAACTTTATTTCTAGAGTGGAGGTGGAGTCAGAGAATAAACAAGTAAGCAGGTGGGCATGTAAGTTTATTTCAGAGAATCATAAGTATCATCAAGAAAAGAGAAGAAGGTGAAATGGGGTGGAGTCACCAGGTTCAGGGAATGGGGGAGCTCTTCAGTATGAATGGTCAAAAAAGGCCTCTTGAAGTATTTGACACTAGCCTCAGAGTTAGAAGAAACTCTGAGATGGAGGCAACTTAACAAACTAGAGAAATGCACGTCTCATCTGAGACCAGCAATGCCACTGAACTTGTGCAGACTATTTCCACTTGGCAATGGAGGGATACGGGGCTGGATGGGGGAGACCATGGTGCCAGATATGGCTTTCCAAGAGAAGCCAGAGATTTTGATTTCAAAAGAAAACTGCTTTTCAAAATGTTGGCAAATAATTAAAATTTAAAATATTTTGCCAACTAACTCTATATTACTGGGAACTAAGTAATGATACATGGGAGGGCTGGATCAGGGTAGAGGGCTGCCAGTACTTGGAATCTCTGCTCTATGTCTTTCTTTTCATCTAGATTACCTAGGGCTAATCTAATAAAATAATCTGGCAAAAAATGTTAATGGCAGATAATGACGTATCTTCTAGAGATGGTATTTACAGTTTAACTGGGACTTTCCATGAAATGTGAATGGTAAGACACGGTTGGAAGGAGACTGCTGATCCAGAGTGGTCTGGCTCACTCTCTCTCAAGTCACAGCTACATACTTCCACCCACTTTCCCCCTTGTAATGCTCCTACTTGTGGATGCAAAAACAATGGGAAGGAAACTGTCGGTAATTAGCAGATGATTAAGATCCTTCAGAGAGTTTTTTTTAGTGGATCACTGTAGGTATATTTCCAACTGTATTAACTTCTCAGTCATCTCCTCCCTTATGGTTTAAATTAAATCAAAGGAAAGAAAATGAGAA
This sequence comes from Phocoena phocoena, assembly GCF_963924675.1. Lineage (NCBI taxonomy): Eukaryota > Metazoa > Chordata > Mammalia > Artiodactyla > Phocoenidae > Phocoena > Phocoena phocoena. The sequence continues at coordinate 92,961,211 of NC_089225.1, forward strand.
TTGGACACAGGTTCCTTGATTTAATAAGGAAATAACTGTAGATATTGTCAGCAATGCATTATAGAACTAAAAACATATGCTTTATAGCAAGAAGCAAATGATATTTAGCCACGGCGTTTTCAGTTTTGCTTCATTTTAGGCTTACTTGGAGTCATTTTCCATTGTCTCTTTATCTGTCTCCTTCATCATGTCTCAGCATGTCAGAACTTGGCGATGATTCTTGGAAAAATCATGCCACATAGTGTTAATGCCTCACCATTTTTAAGTAAAGCCTGTACTCTTCCCATCTTGAAGCACAGAAAGCACTGTAAGCGATTTTCTGTTTTTTTTTAACTTTATCTTTTTAGAGCGGTTTTAGGTTTACAACAAAACTGAGAGGAAGGTACAGAGATTTCTCGAATGTTCCCAGCCCCCCAGATATGCATAGCTCCCCTATCAGCAATCTCTCTCACCAGAGTGGGAAACATTTTTTTTTTTTTTTTTAACCAAGGAAAATCCTACATGGACACATCATAATCACCCAAAGTCTGCACTTTACCTTAGGGTTCACTCTTGGTGTTATACATTCTATGGATTTGAACAAAAGTATAATGACATATATTCATCATTATAATACCACACAGAGTATTTTTATTACCCTAAAAATCCTCGGTGCTCTGCCTACTCATCTCTTCTCCTCCTCTACCCGCCTGGCAACCACTGATTTTTTTTTTTACTGTCTCCGTAGTTTCACCTTTTCCAGAATGTCATAGAGTTGGAATCATATGGCATGTAGCCTTTTTAGATTGGCTTCTTTCATTTAGGAATATGCATTTAAGGTTCCTCTATGTCTTTTCTTAGCTCGATAGCTCATTTCTTTTCAGTGTTGAATAATACTCCATTGTCTGGATGTACCACAGTTCATTTATCCATTCACCTGCAGAAAGACACCTTACTTACAAGTTTTGGCAATTATAAATAAAGCTTCTGTAAACACTTATGTGCAGGTTTTTTTGTGGTCAGCGTTTTCAACTCTTTTGGGTAAATACTGAAGAGCACAGTTGATAGACAGTGTGGTAAAGTATGTTTGGTTTGGTATCTATTTGCTTTGTAACGAAAAACAAATCTGACAGTCTTCCATGTGTTTATATAAATAAGTGCAGATTTTCTTCCATTATGTTTGGTTTTACAGCCAGATAATGATTTCTGAGACACCTGACCAAGTTTTATTTTTCTTTTAATTCTTAAACATTTCAGATCTACAGAAATAGATGACAATCAATTAGGTTCTAAAATGTATTAAACAATGTGGTCTTTCTTTGAAAAGAACTATTAAAGTAACTGAGTAAAAACTATCCAGGATAAACTCATTTGGAAAACAGATTATTTAAATTAGAAATATATTTAAAAATTAAAATAATTACCCCATTTAGATTTTAGTTTATGATGACAAAAAAAGACAAAAAGGAGGGGAAGGAAGAGGAGAAAAGAAAGAAAAGAAGGAAAAGAGTATCAAAATTTTTTTCGAGGAAACCTTTCTTTTCACCAAGGATAGATGGCATTGGTTAAGGGCAATGGGATCCTCCATCACACTAATGACAGCACTGATAATGGTGAAGATGGGAATAAGGATAAAAATCTCCCCCATGGTAGTAGTGGTAGCTTTCTAAAGCTACCATGTGAACCAATTCATTTTGAATTAAAAATTGGGACCATCTACTAAGAGACTTAAACACAGGTACGGAAATCACACCGAACTCCAAGGTCTTAACTGTTTTTAGTTTCTTTATTCTAGTTGTTTTTCACTTTCCCATATTTTCATTGTCATCCTTATGAGCAGGAGAGGAGTTAGCATATTTATACCCTGAATGCAACCACTTCCAAATTAGTATGTTTCTTCTTTTTTCTTTTGAAAGTCTTAGTGAATGTTATGTACTTTGAAGAGGTTAAAACACATTAGATTAATCCAGGGAGAAAGTATCCTCTGCATAGACTTTCCCTTTGGAGAAAATTATTTTTGAACAATGCCATTTGACCTCTCCGTTATACTGTCTATTTGGACATATAATAGGCTGCAAACTGTTCTTTCTGCAGAATGAGCTTGTTTTGAAGTTAGATCTTGGTTCAGAGAAGCATTTTGTACTGACTGTTTAGAGAAGCTGGAATCTGGATGGGGAACTGTGGGTGTGGACTTGCTTGTGGGATGGAGTTGCCAGGCAGGTTTGGATCTCGGCTATGGAAGCAGATATCTGAGGACCTGATCTCTTTCCAGCTTGGCTACAGATGTATTTAATCATTGTTAAGTCACTTCAAGAATGTAAGCAAATAGCTGAGTGAACCCCTTACTCAGCTCCCAGACTTCCTGTGCACAGTTCCTGTAAGCTCTCAGAAAACCCTCCTAAAGTCTCCGTATTCAAACTACTTACCATTCTATTGCCAAAGAACTACTTATCATTCCATTTCCAGGGCACAACTTTCGGCATAAAATAAAAACTGCTCCAGAACCTGAACTGATGTGCTTCATCCAATGATTAAAACACCCCTTGGGGGCTTCCCTGGTGGCGCAGTGGTTGAGAGTCCGCCTGCCGATGCAGCGGACACGGGTTTGTGCCCCAGTCCAGGAAGATCCCACATGCCGCAGAGCGGCTGGGCCCGTGAGCCATGGCCGCTGAGCCTGCGCGTCCGGAGCCTGTGCTCCGCAACGGGAGAGGCCACAACAGTGAGAGGCCCGTGTAACGCAAAAATAAATAAATAAAATAAAATAAAATAAAACAAAACACCCCTTGGAAGGAAATTCCATTTCCTTCTTTATCCATACATTCGAGTGTTAATACCCTTTTTCTAAGCAACAAGTTATTTCCCAAGCTCAAGCTTTCTGCTTCATCCCTATCACAGTAAATGAACAATGATGTAATGAGCACAAGACCAGCTAATCATTAGCTATCGAGAAATAAATATCTGAAAGTATTGTGTTCATTCAAAATTAGGGTGCATTCGATTAATGGTATTTGGTATAATTAATATTTAAATTACATGATATTTTATTGCCCTCTAAATAAACTGTGTAACCATATAATTTTTAAAAGGTTTGAAATAATTTAATATTTTTACAGTCCTCTCGATAAATGACTGACTATGTAACTATGAACAGTTTTGAGAGTGTAAAGAAGTGTCACGAGTGACTAAGCTTGGTTCACAGATGTAAACCAGGACTGTCCTGTGCAAAGCAGGATGCATGTTCTCCCTGCTTCCAAAGCACATTCTCAAGCTAAAGAAGAGTTAAGTTTCCTCAGCCAAGCAGGCAACTTTCTCCCATTTAAAGTTAGAGTTTATATTTGCAAGCAAATGAAATAATCAATTCCCCATTCCTGCAAATAGGGAAACCTTGTCTACTTAAATTTTCAACATCAATAACTTCTCCAATGTGCATGTAACTAAATTATACTACATCACTCCTCCACCGAAACTGAGGAATAATGTAGCGAGAACTTCTTGTTCCACTCTCTCTGCCACTCTCTTCTACTATCTGAAAATATCGCTTTCACTTTTATTTTCCAGTTTCTTTTCTGTCCCCCCCCCCACCTCTCCCCAACCACCATGTGAGCTCCATAGAGGCAAATACTTTTTCTGGTTCATTGCTGTATCCTCGCTGCCCAGAACATAGTAGGTGCTCAACAAATATTTACTGAATGAATGAAAGTCCATGTGCAATAAGTATTATTCAATTAAAAGCTGAAAAGGAGATAGATAGGAGGACGATACTCTTGGCAGGGTTTTGTAGGGCCAGAATTTCAAATGTCTCTTAGGGCAGGTAAAGGATGAAATGAACACAGCCAGGGGAAATCCTTATGCCTACAATGTGGGGGCAGTGGGGATCGTGCTCCACTGAAACAGGCAGCTACACACCAGCTCCAGCCAGTTGCTGCTGCGTAAAGGTGGGGAGTCCAGTGATGTCAAACCTTACACGTTTTCAAGACCGGAAATTTGAATTTCAAGCCAATACCTAGGATGTAACATGTTGGCTCTTTAATCTTTTCCATAATATTGTGCAGAGTAAGTGAAACATATCTTGTGTAGAATCTGGTTTTTCAACCGCACATTTGTGACCTCTGGTATATTTCTAATTCCATCAATTGAAGATTCATCAGGATAAATTTTTTCTGATATAAATAATGCTTAGAGTATTAATCTTCCCTCTCATTCTCAATTTCAAAACAATGACTTTTGTTACCTCAATACATCTGCAGCTATTACCTTCCAGAAATGGGAGATTTGACTGTGGGATGAAAAGGGACTAACCTATCATATCTGACTTTGAGAGTGGATCTTTTTTTTAAATCTCTCTTCTCAATATGACAATCATTTATTTTACATCTCCCTTCTCGATATGACAAAATTATTTTTAAAATAATTATCATGAAATAAAACTAATAGTAGCCACAAAAGCAATGAAAACTGTGAAGATTTATCTTTTATTGAATTTCACATAGTCATGCCAGTAAAAAATAGAAAATTAATAAACTTAGAGAATAAAATAAATATTATGTTAAACAAAGAAAAAAGTAACAGATTGATACTTTTTAATGATCTTAATACATTTTTTGTTAGAAAAGGGAAAAAACATCTTTTTAGTTATTTGTTGCTAAATGAACACAGTTTGTGTCAAGCCTTATCTTCTTCACATTTGTCAATGCCTTCCTCAAAATAGATTTTTGTGTATTTAAGCTCATTAGCAAGTATAGCCAGCCTGTTTAACCTATCGTCGCTCATAACTCAAAGAACACATTAATTTCAAAATAGTTTTCTTACTCAAAGCAACAATTATATAAATAGTCAGGAAAGCCTTAAAAATAAAAGTTTGGTAGAGATTTACAAAAATTTCATTTCACAATAAATTTAGCTACCCCAATACTCGTCACATCTTTATTTCTTTGGAATTGATACTAGCAGCCTTTAAATGTCTACGTAGTCAAAAAATTTTGAACAGGGCTTCCCTGGTGGCGCAGTGGTTAAGAATCCACCTGCCAATGCAGGGGACACAGGTTCAAGCCCTAGTCCGGGAAGATCCCACATGCCGTGCAGCAACTGGGCCCTGGGCCCATGTGCCACAACGACTGAGCCTGTGCTCTAGTGCCTGCAAGCCACAACTACTGAAGCCCGCGTGACCTAGAGCATACTCTGAAACAAGAGAAGCCACTGCAATGAGAGGCCTGTGCACTGCAACAGAGTAGCCCCCGCTCACCGCAACTCGAGGAAGCCCGCACGCAGCAACGAAGACCCAACACAGTCAAAAATAAATAAAATTAAAAAAAACCTTTTGAACATAAATAAAAATTTGATGAGCCTACACAGAATGACAGAATTGAAGTAACACGACCCGTTTCTTCTTTACAATTACAGTGTTATCATTGTTTGTTTAAAACCTGTTTAAATGCTGGAAATTATATATTCCATCATTATATTCTTGCAAATTGTCTTATGTTTACCCTCTGGATCTTATTTCCTATATACGCTAAGGTAAGTCATTGTTTTTATTTAAAGAAGGAGTCACTGAGGATGCTAAAGTAACTGAGCTCTGGTACCCCTCAACTCATTGGAAGTCATTTTAGTCCCCTTTGCTCCCCAGGGGCTTAATTCTGGGCCACCACTGCCTGCTGTTCAACTCGAGTTTCAGCAACCTATTGTTGCCGGACACGCAGCGATCCAAACGCTGAAACACCAACGTCCGCAGCAGAGAAGGGGTTTACTCACCAGGCAGATAAGTGAGAGGATGGGAGAACAAATCTCAAATCCGCCCCTCCAAAGGTGAGGGCCTCGGGATACTTACAGGATAAAGCTGAGGCTGGGAAGCACGGGGAAAGGTAACTGGAGAAAAGGAAAAGGTGAAGGAATCATTGCTCTGCACAGGTACAACTAAGGCACGGATTTCTTCACAGGACGCTGGTCCAGAAAATGGCGGCGCGAATGTGCTCTGAGGGTGGACCTCCCAGTCGCCTGACATCAAAAAGTCCAAGCAGACACTCGCGCATGCCCAGTTGGAAGCCCGTGGTCCTAACCAGTCTTAACCGGCTCGGGCCCAAACTAGACACAGTTGAGTTCAAGCTCCTGCAAATCAACTCGGGCAAATATCTTGTTTGTATGGGATGCTTGGAGGTCTTTTGTAGCAACAATTAAAGCTAGCTTGAGCAGCGAGGCAGGTTCCAGGTGTAATGGATTTAACTGATGATTACCCTCGGTTTCACGCTGGCTCTTATTTCAGCTGTTTCTGATCCGTGAGCCTGTTTATCTTGTTTTCGAAACCAGTCCTGGTTTTGTTTTATCTTTTGCGTTTTATCTACTGTTATTCTGTGTTTGTAGTAAAGGTGGGTGCAGCGGAGCTTGGACTCCGAGCTGGCATCTCTGCATTCCGCTGGCCTGTACATATGCACGCATGTTTGTAAGGTTAATGAAAACTCTTAAAAAGTTCTTGAGTGAAATGCGCTAAATTCATCATGGTGCTTATCACTGGGGAGGTGAGGAGGACGCTCAAACTGGGAGTGGTGTCAAAATCACTTTAATCTTATCTGTAATATTGTACGTTCTAAGGGAGACTGTAGAAATATATTAATTCAGTAATTTAAAATTCACTTAAACATTAATAAGACCTAATGAGAATGAGGGGAAGTATTTCATAAATACGTGTTTTATTCTTTGTAGTTTTTAACTTAGAAGCATGATTTTATCTCTATTAATTCTAAGTCCATCTATTTATGTGATGTTACTTTAATGGAGCTTTTTTTTGTGTGTGTGTGTGGTACGTGGGCCTCCCACTGTTGTGGCCTCTCCCGTTGCGGAGCACAGGCTCCGGGCGTGCAGGCTCAGCGGCCATGGCTCACGGGCCCAGCCGCTCCGCGGCATGTGGGATCTTCCCGGACCGGGGCACGAACCCGTGTCCCCTGCATCGGCAGGCGGACTCCCAACCACTCGCCACCAGGGAAGCCCTAATGGAGCTTTAAAAATGTTAAAAAGATATTGTTGCACTTCATGCTTTTATTAAGATATGTTTAAATTTTAAAAATTGAAAAATTATTCACAAAGAACAATTCGCTGAAATATTGTAATGAACCATTTACTCTTCCAGCGCTGAAATCTACGGAGATAAAAGTATATATCTGGGGCCTCCCTGGTGGCGCAGTGGTTGCGAGTCTGCCTGCCGATGCAGGGGACACGGGTTCGTGCCCCGGTCCGGGAGGATCCCACATGCCGCGGAGCGGCTGGGCCCGTGAGCAATGGCCACTGAGCCTGCGCGTCCGGAGCCTGTGCTCCGCGATGAGAGAGGCCACAACAGTGAGAGGCCCGCGTACTGCAAAAAAAAAAAAAAAGTATACATCTGTGTCTCCATTTTTCTGAAAGTAATTAATTTACTAAGAAAACTCATTTCTCTGTGGTACTTCTTACTCACTGATACGTAACATAATGCCTTAATGCCTTAACTGGATTGTTAGGTAGGATTTAAATGATTCACATGTGATTCTGCAACAAAGCCCCTTCTCTAAGAACAGCTCAACATGATTCATGCTCTGTGCTAGATTTTAAGAAAACAAGAAAGAATAGAGAAACGACTACAAAAGCAGATGGAACAAACACTTCAGAAGCAGTCTTGGTACCTATAAGTGTTGTAGTACCACCTGGCTAAAAAAGCAAAAGAATGTTCATTAGGAAAATTAGCAGAGTTGTTGGGAAGAGATTCTTTTGAAAAGACCCCAGACTCAGGTGTGACTTCCTCTTGTACGTGGCAGTTGACTGCATTTCCGTTTTTTAAAATGTTCCATTAGTTTTAAAATATAATTAAAAAAAACAAACTAGGGCATAACTTGATTTTTACATCATTTAAAACCACTATTTGAGGGCTCAAAAGGCTTTTCTTTCCAATTCTGATTTTACTGACATGAGTATAATACAAGTTTTCAAGGGGCATTAGTACCTGGGATCTATATTGCAGCAATATAATTTATAATTCTATCTATGGAACCAAAGACTAATACAAATTTAATAAGACTTTGAGGAGTGATATATCACTTTTGAAGATTTTCAATGATATCAGTTATCCATAGCAGATAGAACCATGGATCTCAACCGTGGTTGTACATTACAAACACTTGGAGACCTTTTAAGACTCCCAGTGGCTACACCATACCCTGACCAATTATATCAAAATTTCTAGGAAAGGTGAAATTCTGAAATCAGTATAATTTCCCTGGGTAATTTTTTTTTTCCTGTAACATTTTTATTAGAGTATAATTGCTTTACAATGTTGTGTTCATTTCTGCTGTATAACAAAGTGAATCAGCTATATGTATACATATATCCCCATATCCCCTCCCTGTTGCGTCTCCCTCCCACCCTCCCTATTCCACCCCTCTAGGTGGTCACAAAGCACCGAGCTGATCTCCCTGTGTGATGCAGCTGCTTCCCACTAGCTATCTATTTTACATTTGGTAGTGTATATATGTCAATGCTACTCTCTTACTTCGTCCCAGCTTACCCTTCCCTCATGTCCTCAAGTCCATTTTCTACATCTGCATCTTTATTCCTATCCTGCTGCTAGGTTCATCAGAACAATTTTTTTTTTTTAGATTCCATATATATGTGTTAGCATATGGTATTTCTTTTTCTCTTTCTGACTTATTTCACTCTGTATGACAGACTCTAGGTCCATCCACCTCAATACAAATAACTCAATATCGTTTCTTTTTATGGCTGAGTAATATTCCATTGTATATATGTGCCATGTCTTCTTTATCCATTCATCTGTTGATGGACACTTAGGTTGCTTCCATGTCCTGGCTATTGTAAATAGTGCTGCAATGAACACTGTGGTACATAACTTTTTTGAATTATGGTTTTCTCAGGGTATATTCCCAGTAGTCGGATTTCTGGGTCATATGGTAGTTCTATTTTTAGTTTTTTAAGGAACCTCCATACTGTTCTCCATAGTGGCTGTATCAATTTACATTCCCACCAGCAGTGCAAGAGGGTTCCCTTTTCTCCACGCCCACTCCAGCATTTATTGTTTATAGGTTTTTTGGTGATGGCCATTCTGACCAGTGTGAAGTGATACCTCACTGCAGTTTTGATTTGCATTTCTCTAATAATTAGTGATGTTGAGCATCCTTCCATGTGTTTGTTGGCAACCTGTATATCTTCTTTGGAGAAATGTCTATTTAGGTTTTCTGCCCATTTTTGGATTGGGTTGTTTGTTTTTTTGATGTTGAGCTGCATGAGCTGCTTGTATATTTTGGACATTAATCCTTTGTCAGTTGCTTTGGTTGCAAATATGTTCTCCCATTCTGAGGGTTATGTATTCATTTTGTTTATGGTTTCCTTTGCTGTGCAAAAGCTTTTAAGTTTCATTAGGTCTCCTTTGTTTATTTTTATTTCCATTACTCTAGGAGGTGGGTCAAAGAGGATCTTGCTGTGATTTATGTCAAAGAGTGTTCTTCCTATGTTTTCCTCTAAGAGTTTTATAGTGTCTGGCCTTACATTTAGGTCTTTACTTCATTTTGAGTTTATTTTTGTGTATGGTGTTAGGATGTGTTCTAATTTCATTCTTTTGCATGTAGCTGTCCAGTCTTCCTAGCACCACATATTAAGAGGCTGTCTTTTCTCCATTGTATATTCTTGCCTCCTTTATCAAAGATAAGGTGACCATATGTGCATGGGTTTATCTCTGGGCTTTCTATCCTGTTCCATTGATCTATATTTCTGTTTTTGTGCCAGAACCATACTGTCTTGATGACTGTAGCTTTGTAGTATAGTCTGAAGTCAGGGAGCCTGATTCCTCCAGCTCTGTTTTTCTCTCTCAGGATTGCTTTGGCTATTCAGGTTCTTTTGTGTTTCCATACAAATTGTGAAATTTTTTGTTCTAGTTCTGTGAAAAATGCCATTGGTAGTTTGATAGAGATTGCATTGAATCTGTACATTGCTTTGGGTAGTAGAGTCATTTTCACAATGTTGATTCTTCCAATCCAAGAACATGGTGTATCTCTCCATCTGTTTGTATCATCTTTAATTTCTTTCATCAGTGTCTTATAGTTTTCTGCATACAGGTCTTTTGTTTCCCTAGGTAGGTTTATTCCTAGGTATTTTATTCTTTTTGTTGCAATGGTAAATGGAAGTGCTTCCTTAATTTCTCTTTCAGATTTTTCATCATTAGTGTATTGGAATGCAAGAGATTTCTGTGCATTAATTTTGTACCCTGCTACTTTACCAAATTCATTAATTAGCTCTAGTAGTTTTCTGGTAGCATCTTTAGGATTCTCTATGTATAATATCATGTCATCTGTAAACAGTGACAGCTTTACTTCTTCTTATTTCATTTGGATTCCTTTTACTTCTTTTTCTTCTATGATTGCTATTGCTAAAACTTCCAAAACTATGTTGAATAATAGTGGTGAGAGTGGGCATCCTTGTCTTGTTCCTGATTTTAGAGGATATGGTTTCAGTTTTTCAACATTGAGAACAATGTTGCCTGTGGGTTTGTCATATATGGCCTTTATTATGCTGAGGTAGGTTCCCTCTATACCTAATTTCTGGAGAGTTTTTATCATAAATGGGTATTGAATTTTGTCAAAAGCTTTTTCTGCATCTATTGAGATTATCATATGGTTTTTATCCTTCAGTTTCTTAATAGGTGTATCACATTGATTGATTTGCATATATTGAAGAATGCTTGCATACCTGCGATAAATCCCACTTGATCATGGTGTATGATCCCTTTATTGTGCTGTTGGATTCTGTTTGCTATTATTGTGCTGAGGATTTTTGCATCTATGTTCATCAGTGATATTGGTCTGTAGTTTTCTTTTCTTGTGACATCTCTGTCTGGTTTTGGTATCAGGGTGATGGTGGCCTCATAAAATGAGTTTGGGAGTGTTCCTCCTTCTGCTATATTTTGGAAGAGTTTGTGAAGGACAGGCATTAGCTCTTCTCTAAATGTTTGATAGAATTTGCCTGTGAAGCCATCTGGTCCTGGGCTTTTGTTTGTTGGAAGATTTTTTTTTTTTTTTTTTTTTTTGCGGTATGCGGGCCTCTCACTGTTGTGGCCTCTCCCTTTGCAGAACACAGGCTCCGGACGCACAGGCTCAGCGGCCATGGCTCACGGGCCCAGCCGTTCCGCGGCATGTGGGATCTTCCCGGACTGGGGCATGAACCCGTGTCCCCTGGATCAGCAGGTGGACTCTCAACAACTGCGCCACCAGGGAAGACCTATTGGAAGATTTTAAATCACAGTTTCAATTTCAGTGCTTGTGAATGGTCTGTTTACATTTTCTGTTTCTTCCCGGTTCAGTATCAGAAGGTTGTGCTTTTCTAAGAATTTGTCCATTCCTTCCAGGTTGTCCATTTTATTGGCATGTAGTTGCTTGTGGTAATCCCTCGTGATTCTTTGTATTTCTGCAGTATCAGCTGTTACTTCTCCTTTTTCATTCTAATTCTGTTGATTTGAGTGTTCTCCCTTTTTTCTTATGAGTGTGCCTAGTGTTTTATCAATTTTTGTTTCTCTTCAAAGAACCAGCTTTTAGTTTTATTGATCTTTGCTATTGTTTCCTTCATTTCTTTTTCATTTATTTCTGATCTGATCTTTGTTTCTTTCCTTCTGCTAACTTTGTTTTCTTTGTTGTTGTTGTTGTTGTTCTTCCTCTAACTACTTTAGGTGTAAGGTTAAGTTGTTTATTTGACATTTTTCTTGTTTCTTGAGGTAGGATTGTACTGCTATAAACTTTCCTCTAAGAACTGATTTTGCTGCATCCCATAGGTTTTGGCTCGTCGTGTTTTCATTGTCATTTGGTTTTAGGTATTTTTTGACATCCTCTTTGATTTCTTCAGTGACTTCTTGATTATTTAGTAGCATATTGTTTAGCCTCTATGTGTTTGTATTTTTTACAGTTTTTTTTTTCCTGTAATTGATATCTAGTCTCATAACGTTGTGGTCGGAAAAGATACTTGATATGATTTCAATTTTCTTAAATTTACCAAGGCTTGATTTGTGACCCAAGATATGATCTATCCTGGAGAATGTTCTGTGTGCACTTCAGAAGCAAGTGTAATCTGCTCTTTTTGGATGGAATGTCCTATAAATATGAATTAAATCTATCTAGTCTATTGTGTCATTTAAAGCTTGTGTTTCCTTATTTATTTTCATTTTGGATGATCTGTCCATTAGTGAAAGTGGGGGGTCAAAGTCCCCTACTATGATTGTGTTACTGTCGATTTCCCCTTTTATGGCTGTTAGCATTTGCCTTATATATTGAGGTGCTCCTATGTTGGATGCATAAATATTTACAATTGTTATATCTTCTTCTTGGATTGATCCCTTGATCATTATGTAGTGTCCTTCTTTGTCTCTTGTAATACTCTTTGTTTTAAAGTCTATTTTGTCTGATATGAGATTTGCTACTTCAGCTTTCTTTTGATTTCCATTTCCATAGAATATCTTTTTCCATCCCCTCACTTTCAGTCTGTATGTGTCTCTAGGTCTGAAGTGGGTCTCTTGTAGACAGCATATATACAGGTCTTGTTTTTGTATCCATTCAGCCAGTCTATGTCTTTTGGTTGGAGTATTTAATCCATTTACAATTAAGGTAATTATTGATATGTGTGTTCCTATTACCATTTTCTTAATTGTTTTGGGTTTGTTATTGTAGGTCTTTTCCTTCTGTTGTGTTTCCTTTCTACAGAAGTTCCTTTAGCATTTGTTGTAAAGTGGATTTGGTGGTGCTGAATTCTCGAAAGTTTTGCTTGACTGTAAAGGTTTGAATTTCTCTTTCGAATCTGAATGAGATCCTTGCTGGGTAGAGCAATCTTGGTTGTAGGTTTTTCCCTTTCATCACTTAAAATATGTTCTGCCACTCCCTTCTGGTTTGCTGAGTTTCTGCTGAAAGGTCAGCTGTTAGCCTTATGGGGATTCCCTTGTATGTTATTTGTTGCTTTTCCCTTGCTGCTTTTTTTTTTTGAATGTTTCTTTTTTTTTTTTTTAAGAAGATGTTGGGGTTAGGAGTTTATTAATTAATTAATTTATTTTTGCTGTGTTTGGTCTTCGTTTCTGTGCGAGGTCTTTCTCTAGTTTGGCAAGCGGGGGCCACTCTTCATTGCGGTGCACGGGCCTCCCACTATCGCGGCCTCTATTGTTGAGGAGCACAGGCTCCAGACACGCAGGCTCAGCAGTTGTGGCTCACGGGCCCAGCTGCTCCGCGGCATGGGATCCTCCCAGATCAGGGCTCAAACCCATGTCCCCTGCATTAGCAGGCAGTTTCTAAACCACTGTGCCACCAGGGAAGCCCTCCCTTGCTGCTTTTAATATTTTTTCTTTGTATTTAATTTTTGATAGTTTGATTAATATGTGTCTTGGCATATTTCTCCTTGGGTTTATCCTGTATGGGAGTCTCTGTGCTTCCTGGACTTGAGTGACTATTCCCTTTCCCACGTTAGGGAAGTTTTCAACTATAATCTCTTCAAATATTTTCTCAGACCCTTTCTTTCTCTCTTCTTCTTCTGGGACCCCTATAATTCGAATGTTGTCGCGTTTAATATTGTTCCAGAGCTCTCTAAGAGTGTCCTCAATTCTTTTCATTCTTTTCTATTTATTCTGCTCTGTGGTAGTTATTTCCACTATTTTATCTTCCAGGTCACTTATCCGTTCTTGTGCATCAGTTATTCTATTGATTTCTTCTAGAGCAATTTTAATTTCATTTATCGTGTTGTTCTTCATTGTTTGTTTGCCCTATAGTTCTTCTAGGTCCTTGTTAAACGTTTCTTGTATTTTCTCCTTTCTATTTCCAAGATTTTGGAATCATCTTTACTATCATTACTCTGAATTCTCTGAATTCTTTTTCAGGTAGACTGCGTATTTCCTCTTCATTTGTTTGGTCTGGTGGGTTTTTACCTTACTCCTTCATCTGCTGTGTATTTCTGTCTTCCCATTTTGCTTAACTTACTGTGTTTGGGGTCTTCTCTTTGCAGGCTGCAGGTTCATAGTTCCCATTGATTTTGGTGTCTGCCCCTAGTGGCTAAGGTTGGTTCAGTGGTTTGTGTAGGCTTCCTGGTGGAGGGGACTGGTGCCTGTGTTCTGGTGGGTGGGGCTGGATCTTGTCTTTCTGGTGGGCAGGGCTGTGTCCAGTGGTGTGTTTTGGGGTGTCTGTGAACTTAGTATGATTTTAGGCAGCCTCTCTGCTAATGGGTGGTGGTGTTTTCCTGTCTTGCTAGTTGTTTTGCATGGGGTGTCCAGCACTGGAGCTTGCTGGCTATTGGGTGGAGCTGGGTCTTAGCATTGAGACGGAGATCTCTGGAAGAGCTCTCGCTGATTGATATTAGTTAGGGCCTGGAGGTCTCTGCTGGTCCAATGTCCTGGAACTCACCAAAAAAGATACCCAACCTCCAAAGACAAAGGAGAAGCCACAGTGAGATGGTGGGAGGGGCACAAACACAGTAAAATCAAATCCCGTAACTGCTGGGTGGGTGACTCACAGACTGGTGAACACTTATACCACAGAAGTCCACCCACTGGAGTGAAGGTTGTGAGCCCCACGTCAGGCTTCCCAACCTGGGGGTCCAGCAACGGGAGGAGGAATTCCTAGATAATCAGACTTTGAAGCCTAGGGGGAATTGATTGCAGGACTTCGACAGGACTGTGGGAAACAGAGACTCCACTCTTGGAGGGCACACACAAAGTAGTGTGTGCATTGGGATCCAGGGGAAGGGGCAGTGACCCCGGGGGAGACTGAATCAGACCTACCTGCTGGTGTTGAAGGGTCTCCTGCGGGGGGTGGGGTGGGTGGTGGCTCTGTTTCACTGTGGGGACAAGGACACTGGCAGCAGAAGTTCTGGGAAGTACTCCTTGGCATGAGCCCTCCCAGAGTCTGTCATCAGCCCTACCAAAGGGCCCAGGTAGGCTCCAGTGTTGGGTTGCCCCAGGCCGAACAATCAACAGGGAGGGAACCCAGCCCCACCCATCAGCAGTCAATGGATTAAAATTTTACTGTGCTCTGCCCACCAGAGCAACAGTCAACTCTACCCACCACAAGTCCCTTCCAACAGGAAACTTGCACAAGCCTCTTAGGTAGCCTCATCCACCAGAAGGCAGACAGCAGAAGCAAGAAGAACTACAATCCTGCAGCCTGTGGAACAAAAACCACATTCACAGAAAGATAGACAAGGTGAAAGGCTATGAACCAGATGAAGGAACAAGATAAAAACCCCAGAAAAACAAATAAATGAAGTGAAGATAGGCAACCTTCCAGAGAAAGAATTCAGAATGATAGTGAAGATGATCCAGGACCTTGGAAAAAGAATGGAGGCAAAGATCGAGAAGATGCAAGATATGTTTAACAAAGACCTAGAAGAATTAAAGAACAAACAAACAGAGATGAACAATACAATAACTGAAATGAAAACTACACTAGAAGGAATCAATAGCAGAAAAACTGAGGGAGAAGAACGGATAAGTGACCTGGAAGACAGAATGGTGGAATTCACTGCTGTGGAACAGAATAAAGAAAAAAGAATGAAAAGAAATGAAGACAGCCTAAGAGACCTCTGGGACAACATTAAATGCACCAAGATTCACATTATATGGGTGGCAGAAGGAGAAGAGAGAGAGAAAGGACCCGAAAAAATATTTGAAGAGATTATAGTCAAAATTACCCTAACACGGGAAAGGAAAGAGCCACCCAAGACCAGGAAGTGCAGTGAGTCCCATACAGGATAAACCCAAGGAGAAACATGCCAAGACACATAGTAATCAAATTGGCAAAAATTAAAGACAAAGAAAAATTATTGAAAGCAGCAAGGGAAAAATGACAACATACAAGGGAACAGCAGAAGCTCTACAACCCAGAAGGGAGAGGCATGATATACTTAAAGTGATGAAAGGGAAGAACCTACAACCAAGATTACTCTACCGGCAAGGATCTCGTTCTGATTTCATGGAGAAATCAAAAGCTTTACAGACAAGCAAAAGCTAAAAGAATTCAGCACCACCAAACCAGCTCTACAACAAATGCTAAAGGAACTTCTCTAAGTGGGAAACACAAGAGAAGAAAAGGACCTACAAAAACAAACCCAAAACAATTAAGAAAATGGTCATAGGAACATATATATCGATAATTACCTTAAACGTGAATGGATTAAATGCTCCAACCAAAAGACAAAGGCTTGCTGAATGGATACAAAAACAAGACCCATATATATGCTGTCTACAAGAGACCCACTTCAGGCCTAGGGACACATACAAACTGAAAGTGAGGGGATGGAAACATATTCCATGCAAATGGAAATCAAAAGAAAGCTGGAGTAGCAATACTCATATCAGATAAAAATAGGCTTTAAAATCATGTTACAAGAGACAAGGAAGGACACTACATAATCATCAAGGGATCAATCCAAGGAGAAGATATAACAATTATAAATATATATGCACCCAGTATAGGAGCACCTCAATACATAAGGCAACTGCTAACAGCTATAAAAGAGGAACTCGACCATAACACAGTAATAGTGGGGTCTTTAACACCTCACTTACACCAATGGACAGATCATCCAAAATGAAAATAAATAAGGAAGCAGAAACCTTAAATGACACAATAGACTAGACAGATTTAATTTATATTTATAGGACATTCCATCCAAAAAGAACAGATTACACTTTCTTCTCAAGTGCGCATGGAACATTCTCCAGGATAGATCACATCTTGGGTCACAAATCAAGCCTCAGTAAATTTAAGAAAATTGAAATCATATCAAGCATCTTTTCTGACCACAACGCTATGAGATTAGAAACGAATTACAGGGAAAAAAACGTAAAAAACACAAACACATGGAGGCTAAACAATACTTTACTAAATAACCAAGAGATCACTGAAAAAATCAAAGAGGAAATGAAAAAATACCTAGAGACATATGACAATGAAAACACGACGAGCTAAAACCTATGGGATGCAGCAAAAGCAGTTCTAAGAGGGAAGTTTATAGCTATACAAGCCTACCTCAAGAAACAAGAAAAACCTCAAATAAGCAATCTAACCTTACACCTAAAGCAATTAGAGGAAGAAGAACAAACAAAACCCAAAGGTAGCAGAAGGAAAGTAATCATAAAGATCAGAGCAGAAATAAATGAAATAGAAACAAGGAAAACAATAGCAAAGATCAATAAAACTAAAAGTTGGTTCTTTGAGAAGATAAACAAAATTGATAAACCATTAGCCAGACTCATCAAGAAAAAGAGAGACAAAATTGATAAACCATTAGCCAGACTCATCAAAAAAAAAGAGAGAGAGGACTCAAATCGATAAAATTAGAAATGAAAAAGAAGTTACAACAGACACCGCAGAAATACAAAGCATCTTAAGAGACTACTACAAGCAACTCTATGCCAATAAAATGGACAACCTGGAAGAAATGGACAAATTCTTAGAAAGGTATAACCTTCCAAGACTGAACCAGGAAGAAATAGAAAATATGAACAGACCAATCACAAGTAATGAAATTGAAACTGTGATTAAAACTCTTCCAACAAACAAAAGTCCATGACCAGATGGCTTCACAGGTGAATTCTATCAAACATTTAGAGAAGAGCTAATACCCATCCTTCTCAAACTCTTCCAAAATATTGCAGAGGAAGGAACACTCCCAAACTCATTCTATGAGGCCAGCGTCACCCTGATACCGAAACCAAACAAAGATACTACAAAAAAAAGAAAATTACAGACCAATATCACTGATGAATATAGATGCAAAAAATCTCAACAAAATACTAGCAAAGCGAATCCAACAACACATTAAAAGGATCATACACCATGATCAAGTGGGATTTATCCCGGGGATGCAAGGATTCTTCAATATACACAAATCAATCAATGTCCTGCAGACATTGAAGAATTGAAGAATTGAAGAATACAAACCATTTGAAATACAAACCAATTGAAGAAATTGAAGAATACAAACCATATGATCATCTCAAAAGATGCAGAAAAAGGTTTTGACAAAATTCAACACTGATTTATGAAAAAAACTCTCCAGAAAGTGGGCATAGAGGGAAACTACCTCAACATAATAAAGGCCATATACGAGAAACCCACAGCAAACATCATTCTCAATGGTGAAAAACTGAAAGCACTTCCTCTAAGATCAGGAACAAGACAAGGATGTCCACTCTCACCACTATTATTCAACATAGTTTTGGAAGTCCTAGCCACAGCAACCAGAGACGAGAAAGAAATAAAAGGAATAGAAATTGGAAAAGAAGAAGTAAAACTGTCACTGTTTGCAGATGATGTGATACTATACATAGAGAATCCTAAAGATGCCAGCAGAAAACTACTAGAGCTAATCAATGAATTTGGTAAAGTTGCAGGATACAAAATTAATGCACAGAAATCTCTTGCATTCCAATACACTAATGATGAAAAATCTGAAAGAGAAATTAAGGAAACACTCCCACTTACCAGTGCAACAAAACAAATAAAATACCTAGGAATAAACCTACCTAGGGAAACAAAAGACCTGTATGCAGAAAACTTTAAGACACTGATGAAAGAAAGTAAAGATGATACCAACAGATGGAGAGACATACTATGTTTTTGGATTGGAAGAATCAATATTTTGAAAATGACTATACTACCCAAAGCATTCTACATGTTCAATGCAATTCGTACCAAGTTACAAATGGCGTTTTTTACGGAACTAGAAAAAAAAAAATCTTAAAATTTGTATGGAGACAAAGAAGACCCCGAATAGCCAAAGCAGTCTTCAGGGAAAAAAATGGAGCTGGAGGAATCAGGCTCCCTGACTTCAGACTATACTACAAAGCTACAGTAATCAAGATAATATGGCACTGGCACAAAAACAGAAACATAGATCAATGGAACAAGATAGAAAGCCCAGAGATAAACCCACGCACCTATGGTCAACTAATCTATGACAAAGTAGGCAAGGATATACAATGGAGAAAAGACAGTCTCTTCAATAAGTGTTGCTGGGAAAACTGGACAGCTACATGTAAAAGAATGAAATTAGAACACTCCCTAACACCATACACAAAAATAAACTCAAAATGGATTCAAGACCTAAATGTAAGACTGGACACTATAACACTCTTAGAGGAAAACATAGGAAGAACACTCTTTAACATAAATCACAGCAAGATCTTTTTTGAACCACCTCCTAGAGTAATGGAAATAAAAACAAAAATAAACAAATGGGACCTAATGAAACTTCAAAGCTTTTGCACAGCAAAGGAAACCATAAACAAGACAAAAAGACAACCCTCAGAATGGGAGAAAATATTTGCAAACGAATCAACGTACAAAGTATTAATCTCCAAAGTATATAAACAGCTCATGCAGCTCAATATTATAAAAAACAAACAACTGAATCCAAAAATGGGCAGAAGACCTAAATAGACATTTCTCCAAAGAAGACATCAGATGGCCAAGAAGCACATGAAAAGCTGCTCAACATCACTAATTATTAGAGAAATGCAAATCAAAACTACAGTGAGGTATCACCTCACACCAGTTAGAATGGGCATCATCAGAAAATCTACAAACAACAAATGCTGGAGAGGGTGTGGAGAAAAGGGACCCCTCTTGCACTGTTAGCGGGAATGTAAATTGATACAGCCACTATGGAGGACAGTATGGAGGTTCCTTAAAAAACTAAAAATAGAATTACCATATGATCCAGAAATCTCACTACTGGGCATATATCCAGAGAAAACCATAATTCAAAAAGACACATGCACCCCAATATTCACTGCAGCACTGTTTACAATAGCCAGGTCATGGAAGCAAGCTAAATGCCCATTGACAGACGAATGCATAAAGAAGACGTGGTACATATATACAATGGAATATTACTCAGCCATAAAACCGAACAAAATTGGGTCATTTGTTGAGACGTGGATGGACCTAAAGACTGTCATACAGAGTGAAGTAAGTCAGAAAGAGAAAAACAAATATCGTATATTAACGCATGTATGTGGAACCTAGAAAAATGGTACAGATGAACCGGTTTTTGGGGCAGAAATTTAGACAGAGATGTAGAGAACAAACGTATGGACACCAAGGGGGGAAAGCCGCAGGGGGTGGGGGTGGTGGTCTGATGAACTGGGCGATTGGGATTGACATGTATACACTGATGTGTGTAAAACTGATGACTAGTAAGGACCTGCTCTATAAAAAAGTAAATAAAATAAAATTCAAAAATTAAAATAAAAATAAAACAAAGAAACAGAAAAGATTAATTCAAGGATGAATTGACTAATTTTACTGGAGTCATGTGTCAATCTCTAAAGTAATCAAAGTGGTCGCGAGAAATTAGGTACTCTGGTCATCCTGGGTCATCTGCCCACCCTAACTGCTTAGCATGTATGCTTTATGCAGAAACAACATTTAAATGTAAAATGTCTGGTCATCTGAACATTTTCCCCTAGCAGTTAACATTAAATTATAATAGCTAGTCTTCTAAAGCTAAAACAAACATAACTGCAAAAAATTCAGAGCAAAATTATGAAAATATTTCTACATTGAAACGGACGTTTTGGTGTCTCAATGATTTATTGAGCAAGAATAGTTGGTACTCTGCTGGGTATGGCAGATACAATGATGAAGGAATAACAGGTCACTACTCTTGATCAACTTAGAGTGTAATGAGAAGAGAAAGAAGGTATAGAGATGATTATAATCCAGCAGGGAAACACTGCTGCAGAGGCCTGCACAGAATGCTTTTGTAATGAGGGTAGAACGATGAACTCTGCCTGAGGCTTTCTGGGAAGATTTCCTTAAAGAAAAGGTGAAGAAGAAGAGGAGTTTCTACATAAAAGCTGAGTGGGAACAGGGAGAAGGTCTTTCAAGAGAAAGGAGTGGCACAAGAGCAAAGTGGCACAAGGGTGCGGAAAGATCTGTCATAATAGGAAATAGCAAGCAATTCATTGAAGTTGGGCGTAGAGTACATGAGGAAGAGAGGTGGACGTGGGAGGATGTATTATGAAATATTGATTCTTTGAGGGTCAGTTAAGGAGTCTGCGTTTCGTTCTACAGATTATGGAAAACCGGTCTGGGTTGATAAGGAAGGGAGGGATAAGATTAAGTGTCACAAATGACGCCAAAGGAAATAATACCATTCCCTTTTAGCTTGCTGTTATTATACTTAAAATCTTATGTTGATAAGTGTACTTTAATGAAGCAAGCAGGCTCCCAGGCTCCTGTCGAGGTAAGAGCATACAAGCCTGCTGCATCACCCTCACCCTCACCCAGGAGGGCATTTGCTCTTGTCTAGGGAATTATCATCTCTGAGGGGAAGAATGAATCATTCGGGCAGAGAGCATATTTGGAGAAGGTAGTTGTACATATCATTTTTCCAAATGTTTTAATATTATGAAAATCAGGTTTTATACGTGAGGTGAAGATTGCCACAATCCTCAGAGGTAATTTAGGTAACTCATACGAAAAAGCAGAATCTGTACGGGTTATCCAGAGTGGAGGTGGTCCTCCGAGAACTGGGAATTCTCAAAACATTTTCTCTACTGCAGAGAAGCCCCAAGGGATGTGGGTTCAAATAGTTTTTTATGTACGTTCCTTACTTATGCGTAAAAATGCACTGTAAAACTCATACAGGACATCCTCACAGACAAAAAGACAAGAAATAACTGTGCGGAAATGTACAGAAGCAAAGCATTGAATTCCATTCCCAAAGAAGTTACCCCAATCCTCCTATTCCAGTGGATCCACTGTAATATCTGTATTATGGAACGAAGCGTCATCTTCCCTTTTTCTTCTCCATGAATAAACTACCTCATGGGAAACCTCACTGAATTTCATAGATTTAAACAGAATAAAGATGCCTGGTTTCCATACCAACCATGCCTGCTTCTCTTTTGTTTCTCATTCATTTATTTATTCATCTATTTAACCAACAAATCTTTATTGAGTACCACAAATATTTATCGTGTGTGTAGGTACTGATGGGAAAACTAGGAAGATCAAAGTAGGTCTCCTGTCCTCATAGAGCTTCATGTCTAGTGAGGGAGAGAAATACTAAATAAACACTCAAAAGTGCCATCCATGTCATTCAGAGGCCAGCTTGGACTTCCCTGCCTACTGAGAGGTAGATGAGATTGGCTGGAACCTCCCAGATCCACATCCTGGGGGGTCAGAAGCTCCGCTCAGCACATATCCGGACCCCTCCGACTCATGGTCTCGCCTCCCGCCAGGCTTCTCCTGCTCTGTGGTGAAGCAGGCTTTGTTCTGTGCCTCTTTCAAAGAAGACAACTCATCCTTTCCTCAATTTCCACTAGACACTCATTCACATAAAGCATTAGTAAGTATGACTGACTTTAACCAAGATTTAGGGGTAGGAGGACAGTCCACAGCATGGCTGCACAGCAAACGAATGTGAAAACATTTGGAAATTCATGGTTTTAAAAGTCCATTCAACCACTCAGTTTCTCAATACTCAGTTTCTCTTCAATACTCAGCCTTCTACCATCTCACTGGTTCCTCCTTTCTCCATTTCCTTTCTCTCCTCCCCCTGTGTTTCTCTTCCTACAACTGCTCAGAAGCAAGCAACCAACCACCACAATAACAAACACAATGAACAATAAACAAATCCCTCTATTCTCTCATGGAGCCTGACCATTTTTTTGCTTGTTTGGACCGCTGAAGACACTCATCCTCTCAGAATTACACTGTCTACTCCAAAAAGCTTATCTATGTATTATATTCAACAAGGATATTTTCTATCTTAAGAGAAATTTTGTTGCCATCTGTTAAGATATATATCATTAATCCAGATATATTACAAATTAGGATGCGTGCTCTCACAGAAAATTAGGAAGTACAATAGAGTACAGTTTTAGGACTGGGGGATTGGATTTAAACTGAAGAATTAGGGAAGGAAAGCTTCTTTGAGAAAGAAAAACATTTCTGAAGACTTAGCTAGGCACACACGGTGGGGGAAGGGCATTTCACACAGGGAGACGTATGAAAATACATGCAGAGGTGTGGAGGGAGGAAGGAGTTTGGTGCACTGGCAAAACCAAAAAGAGGCCAGCATGGCTACACCCTAAAGAGGAAGAGGAGAAAGGAAGTGGTGAAGGTGCAGAAGTAAGCAGGGGCCAGGTCCCATGGGAGCTTGTCATCCATGTGACTCCAAGTTTTAAATTCCTGGCTCTTCCCTAACAAATGAAATGACTTCATGAACTGTTTTTACTAAATGTTGATTTTATTGATTTTCAAAACAGATGTGTCAAAGCAAATTTATATAGACACATAGACACACACACACACACACACACACACACACACACACACACACACACGTTATGTAAAGCACCTCCCCCAAGGGCCATATAATTTGGCATTATTATGAAGTCTATTCTAT
The DNA here is from genome assembly GCF_963924675.1 of Phocoena phocoena. Classification (NCBI taxonomy): domain Eukaryota; kingdom Metazoa; phylum Chordata; class Mammalia; order Artiodactyla; family Phocoenidae; genus Phocoena; species Phocoena phocoena. Next base: position 92,984,602 of record NC_089225.1, read on the forward strand.
AGCCATGTATATGATTCTGGGTCAGCTGGGTAATTGGCTGAAAATTATCTTCATATTCATTTTCCTTCCACAGGAATGTTTCCTTCAGAGAGACCCAGAATATGAACCTTTCTGTAACAGCTTTAAAAAATGTTGTCTGCCAGCAGCACATGAATTCTCTATCATCTTTCAGGATTTGTATCTGCCCAGCTGACACACCTATTTCCGCCGAAAAGCAAGTAGCTTCTTGCTCTGCTCTGTGCCTTACTATTGGCAAGGCATTGCAGGAATAGATTTAAGCTCTATTTACCACCAGGGTAAACTGCCCTTCTATAGCATTCCTGTAGAAAGGCATTTCGGGGGGGTCAGTATGTCCCCATGTATTTACAGGTACTGAAAATGACATACACAAACACTCTAGACATTGTGCCCACTCATTACTGCCAATGTTAATCTGGCCCTTGGCACTTTACACATCACAATAGATTCATGTATTCATGATGATGTTCATTCTATTATTTTCTGAAAATAAATTATTTTGTTTGCTCTCCCAATTCTACCTGCCCCAAACTACCTTACTTTTCTTCTCCACTCTTTCCTTTCAACTGCTAATAGCCATGCTTTTAAGCTGTCTTTTTATTGAAAGTAATAAATTAAGGCATTCATCTTCAGAGGTTTCACCTTTGCATAAGAGTCAGCAGCTTACACACTGGCATGCTCACAGTGTTGAGAAGACAGAAATTCATTTCAGTGGTAAAAACATTCACTGACCTTAGAAAGAAAACTTTCCATTTATAGTTACTGGCTAGTCTTGCACAATTGTAACTTTCCAATACAGAATAATACTTTAAAACTAAGATATTTTGAGGAATTTGTATCTTCTGCGCCTCCTCAAAATGAAGCCATTGGCATTTGTTGAGACTGAGTTTGCTGGAGGTACTAAGACTACAGCTGGTCATCTTGTGAGTCAGTGCTTACGGTGGAACCTTGGCTACTGGTATCGGCAGTTTCATAGCACTTTTGGTCTTTGGCAAAGTTGATGAAAACCTGATTTTTCAAGGGAAATAAAGCCATTAGTACTTGGTAAACCAAAGGAAGAAATAAGGTGTGTGTGTATGCACAATGGGAGAGCTAATAAGAAGAAAACTAGATATCATAGGGGCACGCCCAAACACAGAAACAAACTCTCACTAGGAGTCCTTCCTCTAGGTATTGAAATTTATCTGGGGTTTGAAAATAATATCTATATCTACAACTATAAATACATTTATAATCATAATATAAATCTAAAGCTATAATTAAATATCTATAGCCACATATTTGTATCTATTTGATCTGTCTCAGTATCTTTCAAGTATCTTTTAACAAGGAGCCCAAACCAAGCCCTTGTCAAATGTTTGTATGATGATGTTGAGAGAAATTTCACTAGTTTCAAGAGGGTCGCTAGTTTCAACAGTTAATGCACTAAAATAAAATTTGTATACAAAGCTCACATTAACATTATGTTCAGTAAGCTTATTATTTAACAGGCAGACCTTTATGACTTTGTTTAAAATTCTATTAGTCATAGATTCATCCAGAAAATATTGAGAGTCTACTTTGTGCCAGACATGATACTGGTAATTGGTTACAAGTCAAAGGATAAATCTTCTGTGTTGGTAGAGCCATAATTGCCTTAACTCCCCATAAAAAATTGTCCATGAGATGCAGCATGATTCAGAGGCCTCTGTAGCCTCACTTTCAGACCCATTCCAGTGATAGGTCCAATCAAATGTTCTATATATCAGGTTGGTTGAACTGTATAAAACTAAAACAGTGCAAAGGTGATGAAGGATGTTCCATGATGCCTCGAGTTATCGAATATAAACGTAATTAAGACAGATGATGTGAATGAAACAAAAGAATCCTGCATTTACCACTTTGGTTGCCTGAATCTAGCAGATCTAAAGCTTTGGCACCAAATTCTCACTAGATAACCCCATCCTCCCCTAATCTAGGAAGCCAATCAATAGAAATGTTATTTAAGAAACCTACCAAGGAGAAAGTAAGGAAAGTGTTAACAGCTATTTGTTTTATAGATGAAAATAACTGTTGCTTTACATATACAGATAACTGATGGGTACAGATGTCTTATAGAAGGAAAAAAAAATCTTCTTTTCTCCATTAAAAATAGTTAACTCTTTTCATATTTTTTCCTAACATCCCCAAATGCACTTAGAAATAAATTAAGCTAACTTTTTCAGGTGCAAGTTTAGATATTGCTTCAATTAAAAACAAATTCAATGTCATTAAAAAGAAATAATCGGAATGTATAATAATTTATGTGACATTGTGCACATGGATCATGGTATCCAGCTTACCTCTTCCAGAGTAGTCTGACTCACTAAGAAATTTGTGATATTTAAGGCAGCCTTGTTGGTTTCCAGCAGATCAAAAATGTTTGCTACTCCTCCTGCGGTGACCGGCACGTGATACTCTAGCATGCTGAGGTGCTGATCCTGTGGGAACCAAAGGGAAAAAATGTATTTCTCAATGTCAGGTAATATTGACTTGACTACACATAACTTGACCAAGAGCTAAGAAACGTACTGAAATTCATTCCTCTGAAAATGATGTTACATTGTAAATAATGGGTATGTTTTGAGATTAACAGCTTTCAAAGGTGAGATAAAAAGTTTTATGAATGTCCAAGAGAAAACAAATTAAAAAGCTAATGAAAATTCCAAAATATTCTACATTCATGTGCACTTATAAAGACATTATAGTCTTGCCTAGGAAAAAATATTGTGGAATGGTATTGCCTATGTCAGATTACGCTTAGCTCACATAAGCGTTTTCAGAGATAACTTTTAGAAATTTCATTTTTTTTAAATGTTAAAATTGTTCTAAAAGGCTAAGGATTAGCTGTTCAATTTATATTGGCTATAGTTGCCAGATTTCAAAAGCATTGTCTATGAGAAACCTCATTCAAATAATGCTACATTCTTTCTTAACTCGCTCTAAATTCCTTTTCAGTTTATTTAGTCTGTAGTATCACCATCAATTTAGTAATCTATTCTTATTTCCTTGGAGTATCTTCAACATCTTGCTTTTCTGCATATTTCATCAATTATCATATCTTATTTATTTTTCCTCTAAAATAACTCTCAAATGTAACCTTTCCTCTCTATCTGCACCATCAATTTTATTAACTTGCTGCTCATCACTCCACATCTGAGTTATTGCAACAGCCTCTTCAGAAGCTTAGAAACCATATACACTCATGTGTTCTGGCACAAAGTAGCTAGGATAATCTTTCCTAAACACTAGTTTGGTCAAGATTTTTTTTTACTCCATAAACAATCCCTGTAACCTATATTGATCAGATCAAGATTGTATATTGCAGCCTGGTATTCCAGACCTGAGTTACTGGAAACCCCTCTTCTCACTCCTTTGCTCGCTGTCTAGCCCCTCTCATTGATTTGTGTTTACATCACACCTGTCAGTGCAATCAGGCTATCTTATTGATACTTATTTTTACTCCCAAATTGTTGTTTGGTTATTTCCCTTTTAGAGATCTAGAAACCATCACATACTTGTAGAGAATGGTCTGCTTAGGAAGTAATCAAACTTTTATCATCACTGCACTTGTCTTGTATAGCACTAGTCCCCTGAAGAACAGACCAGGGCAAATGTAATCTCATCACTCAGTGAATAAACACAGATTTCAACCCAGAAGTTCACTGAAAGAAGTAGTACTATGACCAACATGGTTTGTGCAAAAAAGAAAAAAAAAGTGTCCTTTAATTTTTAAATTTGATTTTAATTTAGATGATAGAAAATGGACTTTGATAAGAATCAGAGGTTGAGGCAAAGGTATTTTGTAGAGATAAAAGATGTTTTTAAAAATGAACTCTATTTTGCTCTCCAAAATCACTTCACGTTAATATGGTGCCTGACAGTTTATGAAGCATCTTTGTGGACATTTTATCATTTAGTTCTCACACCAGTCTTGTGAAGTAGATATCAACAGTATTTGTAAAATAGGAATACGAGGCTCAGAGACTTTAAATGTCTTGCTGGAAATCACATAGGCAGAGCTGGACCTCAGCCCGAGTCTTCCAATTTCTGTTCATCATTCCACACCTGACTTCCGTTTAAAAACAATCACTTGCTATAATCATCTTATATCAATTACCTGCACATCAAAGATGTTACAATGATAATTTTTTTGTCAAGTGCATTTAAATATGTACTATGTGAGATTTATATGTATATATCTGTGTGTGTCCATCCTGTTGATATGTATATGTAAGATGAAATTAATTGAGCAATGTTTCAAGTAGTGTGCGATTTAAGAACTTGATTTCCAAGCAATTCTGCTCAAAACTTTGTGGGCTTATCTTTCAAGTGAGGAAAGCAAAGGAGATAATCTCTTCTAGCTGTGACATTCTGGAACTTCGTAATTTTTTTTTTTCTTAGAAAAAATGCCCTTGGTCATATGTATCTGTCATTCCTCAATTCCCTAACATATGTAACTAATAATCTAGTTAAGCATACAACCTGAAAAGTAATACAATACGGTCATAAAGCCTTTGTGAGGAAGAAATAAAGGTATGTAAAAGGACTATGTTACTCTTAAGTAGCTACAAAAATATATAACTAATTTGAAGATTTTATCTGTTAATACTAAGTGTGCTTCAGAGTATCTTCTTGAACTAATAAATATATATTGATGAATAACAAAGCTATGGTCAGCTTGAAAATGACAAACATCCACTACGATATTAGATTATAGCTATCAAAACCAGTCAATCTCTTACTTTTAAGTATGTTTTTGGAAAGTGAAGTTGCATGAACCTTGTGAGGGGCTCCGTGCTCACTTTGACATTCTTCACGTGAACCTTGACGGTAAATCCTCGTCCAAACCTAGAAAGAAGTGTAAAATACAGTATGAGTTATGTTTTGCTGAAATAGCTCCTTTGGAATTCTAGATAGTGAAACAGGACCCAAGCTGACCATGATAGCCCCTTTTCCTATATAAAGACTATCATTTTGCTATAAAAGTTCAGGGCCTGTTGCAAACTGGAAACAGTACACTGCTATTATTTTTTATTTATTTCTACCACTATACAAAGTCAGATCCTTTGGACAAAAGTTGCATTAGAAAGAAAATACAAAATCCTGGCTTTTTTTGGCATCCATGAATTGGTAATTGATGTAAATTCCTGGAGCTAGCATACTTTCCAATTTAAAGCGAAGAGAATCTTTAAAGGCAAGTTATTGGAGATTTGATGTCAATCGTAAAGATTAAAATTACTGGGGTTTTAAAAATAAATAATAAATCAATATACTAGCTAACAGTTTGCACCAAAAATAGAGTTTGTCAACAAGTCACAACAGACTCTCTGGGAACAACATATAAGGCCTTTTTCATCCTTTTTTCTTATCTTGGTTAATATTGTCTTATAAGAAAGCCAAGCTGTTGTACAGACAAAGGTATAAAGTAATGTCACGATGTTGGAAGATTAACATGGACATGTATAAATGCATATGCACTATGATAAACATAAAAATATTAATTTAATTTTAATTTGATAGTATGATATTTATGCACATCTCCCCAATGTGTTTCTGGTGAAAAGGTTTTGAATGTAGTAAAAATGTTAAATAGCTTGCTGAAAGCCTGTTCAAATGGCAAATGAACATTCTAGATAAAAATCGATGCCTTCATGTACTTGTCAAGGTCTAATTTGTTACCAAGATAACTTTTTTTTGTGTGTGTGTGTGCGGGCTTCTCATTGCGGTGGCTTCTCTTGTTGCGGAGCTTGGGCTCTAGGAGCACGGGCTTCAGTATTTGTGGCTCGCCGGCTCCAGAGCACAGGCTCAGTAGTTGTGGCGCATGGGCTTAGTTGCGTGGCGGCATGTGGGATCTTTCCGGACCAGGGCTCGAACCCATGTCCCCTGCATTGGCAGGCAGATTCTTAACCACTGCGCCACCAGGGAAGTCCTGCCATTTACTTTTTTTTTTCTTTGAATTTTTGAATTATCTTTTATTTATATTTGTATACAGCAGATTCTTATTAGTCATCAATTTTATACACATCAGTGTGCACGTGTCAATCCCAATCGCCCAATTCAGCACACCACCATCCCTGCCCCCACGCGGCTTTCCCCGCTTGGTGTCCATACCTTTGTTCTCTACATCTGTGTCTCAACTTCTGCCCTGAAAACTGGTTCATCTGTACCATTTTTCTAGGTTCCACATACATGCATTAGTGTTTTTCTCTTTCTGACTTATTTCACTCTGTATGACAGTCTCTAGATCCATCCACATCTAAACAAATGACTCAATTTTGTTCCATTTTATGGCTGAGTAATATTCCATTGTATATATGTACCACGTCTTCTTTATGCATTCGTCTGTCAATGGGCATTTAGGTTGCTTCCGTGACCTGGCTATTGTAAATAGTGCAGCAATGAACACTGGGGTGCCATGTCTTTTTGAACTATGGTTTTCTCTGGGTATATGCCCAGTAGTGGGATTGCTGGATCATATGGTAATTCTATTTTTAGTTTTTTAAGGAACCTCCATACTGTTCTCCATAGTGGCTGTATCGATTTACATTCCCACCAACAGTGCAGGAGGGTTCCCTTTTCTCCACACCCTCTCCAGCATTTGTTGTTTGTAGATTTTCTGATGATGCCCATTCCAACTGGTGTGAGGTGATACCTCACTGTAGTTTTGCTTTGCATTTCTCTAATAATTAGTGACGTTGAGCAGCTTTTCACGTGCTTCTTGGCCATCTGTATATCTTCTTTGGAGAAATGTCTATTTAGGTTTTCTGCCCATTTTTGGATTGGGTTGTTTGTTTCTTTAATATTGGGCTGCATGAGCCGTTTATATACTTTGGCGATTAAGCCTTTGTACGTTGATTCGTTTGCAAATATTTTCTCCCATTCTGGGGGTTGTCTTTTTGTCTTGTTTATGATTTCCTTTGCTGTGCAAAGGCTTTGAAGTTTCATTAGGTCCCATTTGTTTATTTTTGTTTTTATTTCCATTACTCTAGGAGGTGGTTCAAAAAAGATCTTGCTGTGATTTATGTCAAAGAGTGTTCTTTCTATGTTTTCCTCTAAGAGTTTCATAGCGGCCTGTCTTACATTTAGGTCTCGAATCCATTTTGAGTTTATTTTTGTGTATGGTGTTAGGAAGTGTTCTAATTTCACTCTTTTACATGTAGCTGTCCAGTTTTCCCAGCACCACTTACTGAAGGGACTGTCTTTTCTCCATTGTATATCCTTGCCTCCTTTGTCATAGATTAGTTGACCATAGGTGCGTGGGTTTATCTCTGGGCTTTCTATCTTGTTCCATTGATCTATGTTTCTGTTTTTGTGCCAGTGCCATATTGTCTTGATTACTGTAGCTTTGTAGTATAGTCTGAAGTCGGGGAGTCTGATTCCTCCAGCTCCATCTTTTTTCCCTCAAGACTGCTTTGGCTATTCAGGGTCTTTTGTGTCTCCATACAAATTTTAAGATTTTTTGTTCTAGTTCTGTAAAAAGTGCCATTGTTAATTTGATAGGGATTGCATTGAATCTGTAGATTGCTTTGGGTAGTATAGTCATTTTCACAATATTGATTCTTCCAATCCAAGAACATGGTATATCTCTCCATCTGTTGGTATAATCTTTAATTTCTTTTATCAGTGCCTTATAGTTTTTTGCATACAGGTCTTTTGTCTCCCTAGGTAGGTTTATTCCTAGGTATTTTATTCATTTTGTTGCAATGGTAAATGGGAGTGTTTCTTAATTTCTCTTTCAGATTTTTCATCATTAGTGTATTGGAATGCAAGAGATTTCTGTGCATTAATTTTGTATCCTGCAACTTTACCAAATTCATTGATTAGCTCTAGTAGTTTTCTGCTGGCATCTTTAGGATTCTCTATGTATAGTATCATGTCATCCGCAAACAGTGACAGTTTTACTTCTTCTTTTCCAATTTCTATTCCTTTTATTTCTTTTTCTCCTCTGATTGCCATGGCTAGGACTTCCAAAATTTTGTTGAATAATAGTGGTGAGAGCGGACATCCTTGTCTTGTTCCTGATCTTAGAGGAAATGCTTTCAGTTTTTCACCATTGAGAATGATGTTTGCTGTGGGTTTGTCGTATATGGACTTTATTATGTTGAAGTAGGTTCCCTCTATGCCCACTTTCTGGAGAGTTGTTATCATAAATTGGTGCTGAATTTTGTCAAAAGCTTTTTCTGCATCTATTGAGATGATCATATGGTTTGTATCCTTCACTTTGTTAATATGGTGTATCACATTGATTGATTTGCGTATACTAAAGAATCCTTGCATCCCTGGGATAAATCCCACTTGATTATGGTGTATGATCCTTTTAATGTGTTGTTGGATTCTGTTTGCTAGTATTTTGTTGAGGATTTTTGCATCTATATTCATCAGTGATATTGGTCTGTAATCCTTGGCTTTTATGCTTCTGTGTTTTTTTGTAGTATCTTTGTCTGGTTTTGGTATCAGGGTGATGGTGGCCTTGTAGAATGAGTTTGGGAGTGTTCCTTCCTCTGCAATTTTTTGGAGGAGTTTGAGAAGGATGGGTGTTAGCTTTTCTCTAAATGTTTGATAGAAGTCACCTGTGAAGAGCTGTGCTCTAAATGTTTGATGGAATTCACCTGTGAAGCCATCTGGTCCTGGACTTCTGTTTGTTGGAAGAGTTTTAATCACAGTTTCAATTTCATTACTTGTGACTGCTCTGTTCATATTTTCTATTTCTTCCTTTTCCAGTCTTGGAAGGTTATGCCTTTCTAAGAATTTGTCCATTTCTTCCAGATTATCCATTTTATTGGATAGAGTTGCTTGTAGTATTCCCTTAGGATGCTTTGGATTTCCACGGTGTCTGTTGTAACTTCTCCTTTTTCATTTCTAAATTTATTGATTTGAGTTCACTCCCTCTTTTTCTTGATGAGTCTGGCTAATAGTTCATCAGTTTTGTTTATCTTCTTAAAGAACCAGCGTTTAGTTTTATTGATCTTTTCTATTGCTTTTCTTTGTTTCTATTTCATTTATTTCTGCTCTGGTCTTTATTTCTTTCCTTCTGCTAACTTTGGATTTTGTTTGTTCCTCTTTCTCTAGTTCCATTAGGTGTCAGGTTAGATTGTTTATTTGAGATTTTTCTTGTTTTTTGAGGTAGGCTTGTATAGCTATAAACTTCCCTCTTAGAACTGCTTTTGCTGCATCCCATAGGTTTTGGATCGTCGTGTTTTCATTGTCATTTGTCACTAAGATAACTGTTGAAACTGCTTTCTGAGAGTATTTTGGTTGGGGAATAATAATAATAATAATGATATTATTATTAGCTTTTAGGCCTTCCAGGTTTTGGGGTAACTAATTAAAAAAAATTCAATCCTCAGTACTATAATTTAACTTCAAGGTAAATTAATGATTAACTTCTCCATTCCAGTTTCACTACTCTTTGTAGGATGGGCTGCTGTGATAATCCTTGAAGGTGAGTATAGCACTGGTAGATTTGATTACCCTTTACCATGTGTTAAAGAATACATTTGTTCCTCACCTGCTCTTAATATGCTGCAATGATCCAATACATTGGAACCTTCCATTCACCATAATGGCCAACCTGGTACAGAGAGCTTCACATTCTTCCATGCTGGAAGACAGAATCATGTCAGTATTCTGGGCACAGAAAATTGGTTTAAGATCATGAGCATAAGCTTAACTTTTTTCATTATGGCACCTTAGAAATACTGTTTGAGTATCTGAGTTCCTTAAAATGTCCTTTCCCTTGAAGAACAAAAATATCTTTTAACATGTAAATTAAATATCTTCACATAGGGTTTATTACTATTTCTTCTCAAACTTGAGGCCATCTCTCTCACTTGGATAGCCCACTCTATCAAACACAGTATTTCTTTTAAGCTCTTTCAAACTTTGACTCAAGACCTACATTTCGTAAGAAATGTTCCCAAAATACTACTAAGCTGTTTTCATTACGCCTTATACTCCGTATTCAGTTGGCTTTTATGCTTCTGTGTTTATAACTAGTTAACCTGTACTTGATTATATAATTCTAATTTCATGTACGATGATAACTGGAGGAGATCTTAGGTATCACCCTGTCCACTTAATACAAAAGTTAGTGGAGGGCTTCCCTGGTGGCGCAGTGGTTGAGAGTCCGCCTGCCGATGCAGGGGACACGGGTTCGTGCCCCGGTCCGGGAAGATCCCACATGCCGTGGAGCGGCTGGGCCCGTGAGCCATGGCTGCTGAGCCTGCACGTCCGGAGCCTGTGCTCCGCAACGGGAGAGGCCACAACTGTGAGAGGCCCGCGTACCGCAAAAAAAAAAAAAAGTTAATGGAAATCAGGGGAGAATGGATACATGTATATGTATGGTTGAGCCCCTTTGCTGTGCACCTGAATCTATCACAATGTTGTTAATCAGCTATACTCCAATATAAAATAAAAAGTTAAAAAAAAATGTTAATGGAAATTAAATGATTGGCTTCAGAACATATACTGTGCTAGGGCAAGGCTAGTATATAGGATATAAACAAGTCTCTTGATTCTAAACATACCTAGTTCTGTTTCTACTATATGATCATTATAACGCAAGGATGAACTTAATATAAGGCTGACCTTATAAGAAAGGCACAGAGAAAATTCTTTAGTAGCTTTTTTACCTAATTGATTGGAAGGGTCTACTTCATGGAGAAGACTTGTGAACGAGCTCTTAAAGGACTAGTAAGATTAGAATCTGGAGAGATTTTGTGAAAAGATCAATTCCAGTAGAAGGCACAGCCAAAGAAAGCGCATGTGATAGGAAAGGGCAGTGAGTGTACACGGAACCACGAGTCATTCAGACTGACAGACAGGAGAGGGTGTCATAGGAAAAAAAGACTAGAAGTTTAGATGAGGCCAGATAATAAAAGGCCTTGCATACTAAGCCGAAAAATGCTGAATTTTATGTGATAGACAATAGGGAGGCATGGTTGAATTAAGAGGGCCGCAAGTTATGGGAAATTTGTTTCTTAAAAGATTTCTTAGGCCCTGTCCCACCACAGGAGCTGGAGTCTCACCATGAAACCTTCCGGACTTGCTCCTTTGACTATGAACATAAAATACTTTAATCCAATCGTGGAATTCACTATCAGTATATATTACACGGGATTACCTTTCCCGTCTCTCATCCTAACATCGTGTCATCTCTCAGTTTACCTGTGAGAAGTGAGGATGACGGCACATTTATTCTGTACTTCTTCTGAAATGATCTTCCAGAGGTGCCGTTTTGATTTAGGATCCATCCCAGAGCTTGGCTCATCCTTAATAGAAAGTTACAAGAAGAATTTATCAAATTAATTAAATTTTGATGAGGTTCTTTACATGAATCATTGCATCTCACTTGCCTAGAACAGAAATCACTTTTCCATGTCATGTGACTAACTTGTTTTATACTTAATAGGCTTCTTTCTGCTGCTGTCAAAAAGCTCAAAATTAATCATTTAAAATTGTCAATGTGTTTTAAGAAGTGTCTCAGTGAGGTTGTACTCTTACTTTACACTTGTCTCTTATAGTTCTTTGGAAAATATTCTGCTTCAATTACTGACAAAGCAAGAATTTTTACATTTAATACTATATTGTCACATATATATTTGAAGCTACATCAGCAAGACTGCTACCTTGCTCCTGATGGCAGAATTGTGGCTGTAAGTGATAGATAATATGTTATGTGAAGCACAGAGAATTCAATTTGATTTGTTTTTGTTAATATGATTGAGGTGTACTTTCAGTTTTATGTTATTAATTGAAATTTAATACTCCTTGGGGAAATAAAAGTAAGATTTGCAGAAATTGCCAAATAGAAAGATATAAATTACAGTTTAAAGTTAACGATGTTTAGAAAAATTATTCAGACATAAAATTAGAAATGCAGCGATGGAAAACCTAAACAAGCAATAATATATCCTGACAGATGATTAAAAAACCAAATTATAGGTCAAGGTTAGGTAAAAATTAAAAACATATGTCTGAAATGGAAAGTATATACATAGGATCATCAGAAGTTTATTTTTATAGTAAGGGGTTAAATTTAAACTTAAAGAAAGAAATGAGTGTTAATTTGGGGAAACAGTAAAGGTTATATTGTCACTGTTCCTATTTTTGAAGACAATGGCATTACAGTAAATATATATAAGAGAAAATACGGTATCTTTCTCTCATAGCCTGATTTTAGTTCAGCTCATTAATACATAATATTTGCATAGAGCTTTTAACAACATTTTAAAGTACTTTACATCTAGTATCTCACAGGGGTGCCTAAGGATTGTTTTCTTCAATTTAAGGTACACTTATACAATAGAATTCCATTATGAGCATCGATTGGCAGGGATATAATGCATTATAAGCTTCCGGTATTAGAGAGAGATGGGTTGTGCATTACTCTATCTGGGCAGTTTAAATGATTTGATCCTCTATATTACTTAATCTCTGGAACAATGTGATGATTTATAACTGGTGATTTTATTGCATATAATTAAGCCTCTTTTGGAGTTTGGAAGTCCTTGAATGAAGGGGATCTTCCAAAATAAGGGCAAGCTTACTTCTCTGAAATAAACACTTTTCACAGTGTTTGGCCTGGGGAGCAGAATGCTATGTCACTCCCACTGTAATTTATATTTCCAGGTGATCAACTTAATTTTTCAGCTCTTAATCAAAATATAAACATGACATGTATTTCTTGCCTCCAAAAAATTCAGATAAATAAAGTAGAATGGCATATTGTCAAGATTGCTTCTCAAGCTAGGTAACTCATACTTTGAAGCAACAAGGAAATAAAATTTTAGCACAGCATGTTGCCCTCAAATGTGTATTTCCTTTTTGGTAGAAGTTGGAAAATGTGTTAGTTCACCTGATCAGTTACTAATAGAACTGATTTCTTCAATAACTGGGAATCAAATTCTGTCATAATTTTACTTACTCATTTGAATATCCTGACTTTGTTTCAGCTACTTCCTATTCCCATGTTTCCTCTGAAACCGACTGAGCCATAGCTTCAGATAAAAACATTTTTGACGGCATATTTTTGTGGCAACAAATTATCTGATATAAATTCCTTAGTGAGACAACATATGTAAAGTGTTTTACAAAATAACTAGCATATAGTGAGACCCCAGTAAATGTTTATTGCAATAATGATAATGAACTGTTACACACACTATTGGATATGTGGTTCTAATTAGGTAGTAGCCTTTTTCACAATGATTCTCTTACCAGCAACAGTATGGAAGGTTTCCCTATCAAGGCCAGTGCAGTGGATAATTTTCTTTTTGTGCCGTAACTACACATAGAGGTAGTTTTGTCCTTGTAGGGCTCCAGGTAAAGCCTCCTAAGGAGTTTATGAACAGCCTGTGGGTGGAAAAGAGGACTTAAGTTGATTTTCCCTTGCCAAAACCCTTAAAGCATTAAACAGAAAAAGAGCTACTTGTGAAAAGAAAGTTTTATAATGAAGAAATACATTCCCGAAAAAATTAAAACATTTAAATTCAATATAAATTTTAGTTTATTTTCAAAGGTCCACTTAAACATTAATAGTTCAGGGACTTCCCTGGTGGCACCGTGGTTAAGAATCCTCCTGCCAATGCAGGGGACACGGGTTCGAGCCCTGGTCTGGGAAGATCCCACATGCCGCGGAGCAACTAAGCCTGTGCGCCACAACTACTGAGCCTGCGCTCTAGGGGCCCACGCACCACAACTACTGATCCCAGGTGCTGCAACTACTGAAGCCCACGCGGCAAGAGCCGATGCTCCACAACAACGAGAAGCCACCGCAATGAGAAGCCTGCACACCACAACGAAGAATAGCCCCTGCTCACCTCAACTAGAGAAAGCCTGCACACAGCAAAGAAGACTCAATGCAGCCAAAAAAAAAAAAAAAAAAATTAAAAAAAAGAAATATAAAAAATCAAATTGGAAGCTATTCTGTTTTACTTGGGCATTTTGTAGGTAATTCTATGTTTCAGTACTTATCTGAACACTAAAGGATATACAGGCATCACCAAACATGTCTCAATCCAGAGCCTAAGGCAAATGTCATTCTTTTATTTGATAGTTTTTAAAAGACAACCGAACAAACATGGGCCAAGATGTTTCTAAAGTCGAGTTCATAGGTTCATTTATGATATACACAATCAAGCTAATACTGCCTCAATTATCACTGTCAGGAGAGAAATGTCCTGATTTTCCAGATGTCAACTTGGTCTCGAGGGTGGGTGTGTGGGAAGCAGAAATAATAATGGTTTTCAAATGAACCAGTTTTTCACACTTATACTCACTTCTTTAATATCTTTTTCTGGAATTCCATGTATCCTAGCATAGAAATACAAGTGTTCTTCCACGGTTACCAGGTCATCCAAAGCATCTTCCTGAGGACAGTAGCCAATTAATGAGCTGTCAGAGTCAGCGTGAGCCAGAGACCTGAATTGAAAGAATCAAAAACACAAATGACTTTCAGAAGATGTTTCCCTCTTAGCCCAGATGTTGGGAAGGTAGCTCTATTTGGGTCATCGTAATTGGTGAGTCTGGAAAAAGGAGGTAAAAACAATCCCACCATCATAGTCATACTTAAAGGTTTAAAAATTTCCACTCGAGTAGCTGTTTCTCCTCTGAGGATTTAATAATATAACCACAAAATAACATATAGAGTTCATTGTAATTATTTTTCTCATTTAATTATATTGTGTTCAGTAATTTGAAGCGTTTGTTTTCATACCCAATCTTATTTCTGATCAGAATGTTTCCGCCTGTAGGAATTATGTCTCCAGTCAGCATCTTGAAGATGGTGGTCTTTCCTGCTCCATTCACCCCAAGAAGGCCAAAGCACTGGTTTGAGGGAGAAAAAAAAAAGATGTAAACTTTAATTCAAACCAAAGACATGGTACTATTATATCTCTTTTCTTCTCCTTGGGTGAAATAAATTACCAAGAAAAATAAATCACTCGAATTACTCATGGATATTGCAGTGCTTTGTTGGCACTGGATAAAACTTTTTCTTTTAAAACAATTAGGTACTTAAGTATCTTTTTTTCCTTTAATCATCTGAACATTTTACATATACATAGGACTTGTTTTACATACTATATTATAGCACATCTCTGTGTGACATGATGGGATACCCAAGTCAGATATGCAAACCTGACGAAGTAATTATATTTATAGATTTCAAATTATTCACACAAAACCACAACTTTACTGAATAAACTACTGAAGCGATAATCTCTTTATGTGGTAGAATAAACCTGATGCATTTAATTTGCAGTCAGGCTCGGCAAAAAGGGAAATGTCCGCATTCTTCTCCTCCTTTCAAAGCTGCCTTACTATTGCTTCTGTGAAAACAGCAAGAATGTGAATGTGAATGCAGTTCTAGCACCTCACTTCCGACAACTGATTTCTTTATGCTGTCTTTTGAAGAGGTCTGGAAACTAAGAGTTGAAAAGAGCACCCTGCATGGACTTCTTGACTGGAAGTCCACTCAGGGAGGACAGTAACTTGGGAGGGGGCTCAGGATTTGGTGTGTGGTGAGTCCTCCCTGCCAAAACGAAGACTTACAGGGTAAGTAACACATAGACGCATGTAAATTACATATATAGAATCCATCAAAATATTCAGAGGCTGACTTTCATATTTCTAGAAAAAAATTAAGGAAAGATAAAGATTTTTGTCACTTAACCATGTCAATACAAAGGATAGCTAGAAACAAAACACTTTTCCTTACCTCCCCAGCAGGTATCCCAACGCTGATGTTGTTTACGGCTATAATCTTTTTGTGGATAAGGTGGTATGTCTTTGTAAGACGATGGAGTTGGACCAGGTCATATTCATTTGCACCATTCTCAACTCTAAACCTCTCAGCCCACACATCTTCATCTTCAACTATTGTCTCAATAACAGGTGGAGAACGAAATTTTTTGAAGAAGCGTCTAAAAAATGGGCCCAATGATTCTGCATCAATGACTCTGAAATGGTACCACTCAGTTTTGACATATTTTAATAAGTTCTTACTCCATTAAAAGTGTGCTATCACATACTAGGTTTCTTTTAAATTTTTTATGCATTATGGTACTCAAATAACTTAAAAATTAGTATTGATGCTATTTACAATATTTGTTATAATATTTGGGAAACAGCTTTTGCTTTCCATGACTTAAATGCTTACAGATCCACTATTAAAAGTGAGAATCTTAATTTCAGTAACAAGGAAATTAGTTTGGGTTTGAAAGTTACTGCCTAACAGAGAGACTAGAGTCATTAGTAAGACTCAACATGTTACAAGCCCATGATCGATGATCACCTTTCTTAAATCCTCTCTATTTCTTCTTTTGTCATCACAATATGAATGTTATTCTACAGTCTTTTTACTGTGAATGTCTTATCTAGGATCTAGCCAATATATTAAAGTTATCAGTCCTGAAAACTCACAAAATCTCAAACCCACTTCAGTATCTTGCCTAATAAATACCAAAGCAAAACAAACCAACAAATCAATTCAGGTCTTCCTCCCAATGTCCCATTTCTTTTAATGATACCCCCAGAGATACCAATTGTGATGTTTTCTTTGAAAACATCCCCATTCCAAAATCCACTCACGCAGTCAGACTCCTAGCACTGGGAATGCCTTATAACAGCCAGTCATCTATGATTTTCTGTCTTTTTCTATTACCATCACAGGCTTTCATTTTTTTTTCACACAGATTTATCCAAGAACCTCAAACTGGTCCAGCGTCTCTGACTCTTCCCTTACAGTATGCACTGTCTCCACAAAAATCACAGCTCCTAAAACACCATTTGATCCTGTTGGTGTCTGTTCAAAAACCTTGAATGCGCTACTATTTGTTTCTTGAATAAAGTCCAAGCTATCGCTTTTTAACCAATCAGTAGACTCCATAATTTTCCAACCCCATGCTTTAGCTCCTACTCTTTCATTACATTTAGTCTATGCTCTAGTCAAATTGTATTACTCATTTCTCAAATATGCCTGAAGATTTTTCTATCTTTGCTCTTATCTTTCCTTTCATTATTATTAACTTAAATCTTATTTTTCAATAGGTGATACATGCACTTCATGTATTAAAAT
This sequence comes from Phocoena phocoena, assembly GCF_963924675.1. Taxonomy (NCBI): domain Eukaryota; kingdom Metazoa; phylum Chordata; class Mammalia; order Artiodactyla; family Phocoenidae; genus Phocoena; species Phocoena phocoena. Next base: position 93,001,718 of record NC_089225.1, read on the forward strand.
TAAAATGGTACTGAAGAATATTTAGTGAAAAGTAAGTCTCCTTCAACCATATACAGTTTTTTAACAGAGGCACTCATAATTAGAAATAATCTATGTATATGTATGCATAAGTAATATATATTCCTTTTTTAAAACTCAAATTGTAATATACTTCATTTATAGTTCTGAACTTGCATTTCTCACTTAATAAATATTAGAAGTAATCCCAAACATTACATAGTGAACTGCATCATTCTTTCTAATGGCTGCATAGTGTTTCATTGATAAATTATACATATAATTCATTTAACCAGCTCCCAAATGAAGGACATTTAGGTCGTTTTCATTCTTTTGCTATTAGGAATTGTTTCGCTATGATGAATAATTTTATACATACACAATTCTGCATATGTGTTAGCATATCTATTGGAAAAATTCCTAGAATTGTTGGGTCAGTGGTATGTGTATTTTTATTGATGATTTTGTCCTCACTCTACTCGATCTTCTTTTCCCAAATCCACTGCTAATATTCTACATACTCAATTCTCTTTCCCCACTTCTACTTTCTATCCTTCCAAACACAACTCAAAGACTACATCTTTTGTTTATGTACATATTTTCTCTCTACCACTGAATCTTGATCTCTTGGAGGCTAACAATTGTGCTTATTTAATTTTACTCCCTCACTTTACAATACTTGCAGAGCCACAGTAAGGTTTGATAACTATTTACTGAATTAAGTAGATTGTGAATTATGCTACAATTTTTAAAAGTTTTTTGAGCAAAACATTTCCATATTACTAATTGAAAAGCTTAGACTACTGACCCCTCTCTGAATATTTTGAATTGAGTTCTGTCATGGATGTCAAACACTGTTTTCATTGTATTTACCTGAGTTTATTTATTAGCCACTCATTGATTAAAAGTCGCAAGGAAAAGAACATGGTTCCTTGACAAACCAAAGCCACAAACATTGCACCTAGTTTATCCATCTCAAAGGTTTCACTTGGATACTCCACTCCATATGCTTTTAAGAAGTCCAGGACCGACTGTTGTTGAGAAAGTTCAATCAAACCATAGCCAAAACAGAACTGCGGGAAAATCAGGAAAATGCGCTTGAGGGTTTCAGAAATAAGTTCTAAAGTCTGAAATAAAAGAAATAAAAATAAAGCTCAGTGTTAGCCTTCCAACAAATCGACAAAAAATTGAAACTAGATGTAGATAAGTATTGAAACCTGAGAAGCTTATCTAGATTGGCAATTGTTTCACATGCATACTGAATTTACATATAAACATTTACTATAACCAAATGGTGGAGATTTATTACTAAAATACAAGCCAAAAAGGATTTTTTATATATATATATATATATATATATTTTTTTTTTAAGATGGTCTAAGGTGTCAGGCCAAACCCTGGGGGCAGAATCACTTCTAGACCTGCCTTAGGTCCTAGGAATGTAGTAACAGCCAGGGTGCTAGGGTCTGATAGAGTATCTATGGGTAGGTGCCTGAGTAAAGGAGGGATTTAGTACAGTAAAGTTTCAGAACCTAAGGTAATTCCTACTAGAAGAGGGAATAAAATGGTAAAATGATACGGAAGGAGAGACAACGTATCTCAACGAGGAGCATATGGCTCATTTTCACGTTATTCACACTTGGGACCAACCACTTGCACCTCATGGATTTTCTTCTTCCTCCTGGAGCGTGCTTGTCTAGTCCTCACTTCATACTCTTTCTATTCTTTTCCATTCAGTTGTCCAGCACTGAGTGTGCCTGTCTATTCCTCACTTCATTTTCTTCCTATTCTTTTCCATTCAATTACCCAGCACTGGTAGGGCTTCCCTTGTCACCAATCATGACTGTTAGTTCTGAACAGAAAGTGATGCTTACAATGAAGTAGACTCCAATACATGACTGAAAGGGAATGAATCGGGTTTTTTCTCTATGGATGATCAAACGAATCTTAACCCATAGTCATATAACTAAGCCACTGTCCTTGTCCCTACCATACCATAACAATTTGTTAATGAGTAAAAAGTTTAGCTGACCGATTGTTTGCATGATTTTTGTAGTGCCATACAAGGTATCTGACCGAATGTATCTCCATTTACCTACTCAAGCCCTATCAAATGTCAATAGTTTTGACACCGCGTAAATATAATCATAGACATTAACCTAGATGGAACCTAAAAAGAATTTTAAAACCCCATAGTTTCCCCTCTACTATATTTAATAGAATCAAATGAAATGCCCCTATTCTATTTAGAGAATGCAAAATACAGAAAATCTTTCCACCTTGGAACATGTTGAAGCATTTGATCCAATAACTGAAGTTTAGCAGACTAATAAAGGACCTTACCATATCATTAGGCTTTTCCTTGGAAAGGAAGTACACCACCGACAGGGAAACAATGGAATTGATGCCAAGAAAAAGGTTGATGCAGACATAAGTGATGAAAGCCACTCCTGTTTCATGGAAGAGCCCAGCCAGCAGGTACATCCAAGAAAATGTGGCATACCTTTATGTTAATAACACTAAGAATTAAAATCATGCCGTAATTATTCTTTTACTAAATAAATAACTTTGATAGTGTTCCAAAGTGAAAATAAACATTAGAGATCAGTTGTCAAGCCTTGTAGTTAGATCTCTCTTTTATCCCTCTTTTTAACAACAGCCAAAAAAAAAAAAAAAGTGAAGCACGCTTTTTAAATGACAGTAAAGGTCTTTTAAGGAATCTTGAGTAGTCATTACAATTACAAATTAATTTTTCCTAGAGATGGTGTTACCTCACCCAGGCAAGACATTTTTTTTTGGCTCAGAAATGTGAGTTTAATAGATATATCTTATAATTTAAAGTTGAGAAAATAACGACATTGTCAGCTAGCTAAGCAGAGAGAGTATGCTTAGAAGCTGCATGTCCTGTTTTGAGCAAGTACTTGAGCGACCTTTGGGGTAATGAAGTACAACTAGAGACAGAGAGATCCTTCATCAGCTGCAATTGCTAACTAAATGGATACTACCCATTCATTCAGAAAGAACTGGTATGACAAGTATTGGTTATATCAAACTGTATTACCTGTATTAATTACCCTAATTCAGAAACAATATTATGTGTGTTCCTAGGCATCGATAAAAATAAATATACATGAATATATTTACTTTTTAATGCCTTATATATTTATATATACTCACAACTTGTTAATACATAAATTCATACATGTATACACATTTTTCTGATCATTCTAAGGCCTCCATTTTTACGTAAATTAAATTACATATGTAAATTGTTAAGTGTGACAGCACCCAGTAAGTGCTCATTAATGATAGGTATTCTATTAACAAAAACAACATTAATTTTCACAAGTATTACACTTTACAAACTATGGACTAGCAGGTGTAATGTATTGTTAATCATTACTCATGGCTAATGAAACCCCAAGACAATTGTAAATTAGCTAATGAGATTTAGGTCCTGTTTGTATCTAGGAGCATTTAATTCTGTTAATTCTTTCACTGCAGCTTACCCAAACAACAGAAGTAGGAGAGATACAGCGCTTAGGTTGTTTTCACTGTAGAAGGCAGGTAACTTGAAAATTGCAATGACACCAACTGAAAATGCTACAGGCACCAAATAGAAGGCCTACGGGAATATGTAAAACTATGTTTAATACATGGCAAATATTTTTTAAAAAAATCAATAGCCCATCTAGTTTAAAACTGTAACAAACTGAACTAGAAACACTTGAAGAAATGAAGTTTTATCTATGCTCTTGTTGCTTGTAACATTCAGTTCATTTTACATTGATTTCACTCTAGAATTTGTCTCCTGCAATAGGAGGTCAAGCCAGTCTCCATCTTTATACAGATTCTCAGAGTCCCTGGTGCTCCTCCCTCCAGGCTTTGAGACTTGGGATCATTTGGTGACAAAGGTTCAGTGAGAAAGATAAGACAGCCAGGTATCTTTGTATTCTATTCAGCCCTCCAAGTATTGATTTTATTTTGAGCGCTGGAACTCTCTCAGATGGTTGATTTCTAAGGCTTGGTTATCAGTGTGAGCCACTCTGTGCAAAACAGCAGCGCAGTGGGTACCACACATTCTTGGAATCACAAGGATATGAACAAAGGATTCAGTGTTTCATCGGCAAGCAGATAGAGTAAATGCTGAGGATTTGCAGCAAGATGTACACAATGAAAGAGATGGGAATTTAATTAGGGAGGAACATCTCCTAAAATTGGAACGAGAACCAGAATCTAAGTAGTAAGTAGCCCTTCACAGAAGTGTGTACTTTAAGTTTTCTTGACATATTAAAGCTCCTATTAAGTCCAGAGGAATCATGACCATTTTTTTTTAGATTTGACTTCTACAATGATCGCATTTCAGACCTCACTGGATACATTAACCAAACGGATAGGCAGTTAATTACTCTCCAACCCTGCAAGCCAATGACAATTTCACCATAATCTCCAGGCAAATACATACCCATCCTGGGCTTTTGGCCATACTGACACATTTGGAGTCAAGAAAAACCATCTGAATTTGGAACCATTTTAGGCAAATAAGAGAGTTATCAATTAAATTCACCCTTTATTTTCCCTACTAATCTCTAATGTGTTATTCAGCAGAGGCTACTCCTTCGAATTTTTCACTATTAGTTGATGAAAGTTTGATAAGCTTGCTTATGTGGTACCACTGGGCAAGGCTATTCTGCTCCTAAGCTTCCATTTCTCCACAGTAGTGGTTCTCAAACTTTGATGTGCTTAAAATAACTTGGGGGAGCGGTTGTTAAAAATGCATGTTCTCCATGCTCCACTCCCAAGATAGGAACCTCTTAAGTCTGGAGTGAGGACCAGCAACCTGGATTCTAACAAATGTCCTGGGGAATCTGATAGAGAAGGTCCTCAGACCACAGAGATAAGGGCAAGGCAGGTGGATTTGTCTTTCTTCCGACTGCTGGACGCATATAAGCCTGATGCAATTCTTTTCTTAATTTATTGTCTTTGTGGCAATAATCTGAACAAACCAGGGCAAATAAATCTCAAATATAAAACTGTCTTCTACCCAAATCGGTCCTGTCTTTCTTGCAAAGACACAAGTTACTCACCATGTCATAAATGAAGTTTGTTACCCAGTAGCATGTGACACCAATGCCTGAAATGTGCTGCAGCTGCTTGGCTTTGTTCTGATGCTCCCGTACAACATAGGTGACAAAGCTGGCAGTGGTGACAGAGTAGCCCAGCAGGATGGAGAGTGCCACTAAAATATCGATTAAGCTGCTCATTCTACATTGAGCGATAGGGAGAGGAGAGCACACATAAGTTTTGGGAACTCTTTTCTTTTCAGAAAGATTCATGGCTAAAGCCATCAACAAAACAGTGCAAGAGTTGGCTGTGACACAAATAAGTCTTCTTGCAAGGCAGCCAGATAATATCTTCTACATGACTTGGCTGTGACCCTGGGATAAATGTAGCTTGAGTGCATCTGAATTGACTAGGGATATTAGATGGAAAAACCTCAGTCAACAAGGGCTACAGGGTGTATGCAAGAGCTATAGTTCTTGAGCATAGAAATCGTACTTAAATGCTATGCAGGGAAGTTGAAATGATGAAACACTTATGCACTTGACTTACAACAGCAGGAGATTCTGTGAATCTACAGTCAACAAGCTCTACTTGGCAACCTCACTCTACACACTTTCAGAAACCTCCTTTTATCCGTGAGTGACTTATATTACCAGCTCTTCTAGATTGACATTCATTCAGATACAACTGTGATTTCCAATTATAGCACTTTATACAAAGGCTCAATAAGCCAAGGAGAAAAGAGTCATGCCATATATGTCTGCTTACGTGGCTTGTTCTTGGTCTTGCACTCCTGGATAAGGATGGCTATACAAGACGATACCTTAAAGAAGAAATGGTTCTTTTCATTAGTAGGTATTCAGTTAATCGGGAATACCAATTTTTATGCACAGTACTATGTATAAAATAGACAACTAATAAGAACCTGCTGTACAGCACGGGGAACTCTACTCAATACTCTGTAATGGCCTATATGGGAAAAGAATCTAAAAAAAAATGAGAGAGTGGATATATGTATATGTATAACTGATTCACTGTGCTGTACCACTGAAACTAACACAACAAAATCAACTATATTCCAATAAAAATTTTAGGGGGCTTCCTTGGTGGCACAGTGGTCGAGAATCTGCCTGCCAATGCAGGGGACACGGGTTTGAGCCCTGGTCTGGGAAGATCCCACATGCCGCGGAGCAACTAAGCCCGTGCGCCACAACTACTGAGCCTGCGCGTCTGTAGCCTGTCCTCTGCAACAAGAGAGGCTGCGACAGTGAGAGGCCCGTGCACCGTGATGAAGAGTGGCCCCTGGTCACCGCAACTAGAGAAAGCCCTTGCACAGAAACGAAGACCCAACACAGCCAAAAATAAATAAATAAATTTATTAAAAAAATTTTTTTTAAAAAGTACCAATTTTTATTTATTTATTTATTTTTAAACATCTTTATTGGAGTATAATTGCTTTACAATGGTGTGTTAGCTTCTGCTGTATAACAAAGTGAGTCAGCTATACATATACATATATCTCCATATCTCCTCCCTCTTGCGTCTCCCTCCCACCCCTCTAGGTGGTCACAGAGCACCGAGCTAATCTCCCTGTGCTGTGTGGCTGCTTCCCACTTAAAGAATTTTACTTTGGGGATACTCTTTTAAAGGAAAATGATGCCCCCACCCCCTGCCAGTCTCATCAATGCCATACAATTGATGGTACTCACACACACACAAAAAGCCCAAAACAGTTTTTCACACTGTGCATGGAATTTTGGGGGAAGGGGCAAGAATTTACACTTCTTATATAGCATGTTTCCCCTCTACTACATTTAAGTCATTGTTTTCCAGTTACTTCTCTCCATCTGGTAATATGGATGTTTGTATTCAGTAGCACTTTAGAAATGCATGACATTTAAAGAAGCACCTCAAAGGGAGACCAATTATATGAGGATCTCCTGAAGAACAGACATTTTCCACCCCCATCCGTCTTCATTGTGCTATTGGCTGTCGTAGGGAAATACTGTAGCCTGAGAGGATCCCTTCTCCTCCTTTACTGCTTCTGAGATGCCTATTGTTCTAGAACTCTACCAAGAGTAGAGCTTGGGAACTTCAGCCACTCTGGAGGGATTTTCATTGAGACATAAAGATCCAAAATGAATCAGAGAAACTAGCTGGCTCCAGAAAAGTAGTCACTTAATTCCAATGCAGTCCTAAATTATCTGTATCTCCAAGGGTTGGTTATACTTTCTGAGTATAAGTGTAAGCAAGGTTCTTTCCTCCCTTTCCTTACAGGACACTGGTTAGCCAGACTCAAAATGGGCTGACAAGTTTCACAAAGGGCCACAGTGTGAAGGCAAAGCCTATACTGTCTGAGTAACTTTGGAAAAGAACTAGGAGTGAGGATATCCCTTAAGTACTTTTTCCTATAAAGTCATAAGCTGAACAAGAACTTTCTCACTACTGCTCACATAGTATATGTTCATTATATTAGGATATTAAGGCCCTTTGATAGCACCCAAGTATTATAGATGATTCTAAAGTTATATTACTTCCATTTAGTTAAATTTATAACTTTTATCAAGTAGAGTGTGACATATTTCGAGGTTGAAATCTGCAATTGTTATTTATTGAAGAAAAAATATAATATATAGTTAAATCAAAACAAAGAAACTACCAGCAATAATAATCAATTTGACTGATAATTTTAATCACATCATTGAGGGAATGCACTTCTCTTATCTTTTGTGTAAATTAATGGGCTCTCTTTTTACTGAGATTCAATTTTCTTTGGGCCCTCCTTAAACCTTGTTGCTGGATTATAACATAGGCAAGGAGAAAACATTTCTCTTAGTCCTGATCTGTATTTCAGAATCAAGAAATACTCTATTTCACCAGAGGAATCTTTACAAATACATTTACTCCAATATGAAAAATGCTGCTAAACCAATTTTTTTTTTTTACAGATCTTTAGCGGAAACATCAAGTACATATATTAGGGTTTGGAATCTGTATCACAATCTTTTCTGTGGGTTCTACAGCATCCAGCGTAATGTCTTAAGTACAGCGATTAGTCAATGAATGCTTACTGACTCGAATAAAATCTTACAATTTCAATTATTTCCCCCATATACAATACACATTAAAAAGAACACATTTTCTGTTATTTCTACATGTGTAAACCTAAAATGAGTAACTTCCCATTGACCACTGCTAGTAATGTAATAAGAATAAACATTAGGGTGGAGGGAACAATGTGTCAATATTTTTGGAAAAGAGCCTGGTTGTGTAGCATTTGTTAGTGAACACAAGTAAATCTGTATTCTAGGGGAAGAAAGAACTTTCATGTTAAATTAACCACTAGAGGGAACCACATGAATATAACAGATACTGACATTGCAAAGGAAAGCTAATTAAAAGATTTTTATTAGCATGTTAAAATTCAAAGAGAATCAATTTTACAGCTAAAGCAAAATCTCAATTCATGTAGAATGCAACAAAGGTGCCTTAAAACAGGTAGTGTAGTAGGGAGAGGTGGCAGGAGAATAACTGAGCTGATTTTTAAAGACAACATTATCATGGCAGATCCCATACATGCATTACAAAACAATAAAAGCATTTTAAGGTGACATGGATTTCTTTTCTGAAAGAAAACAAACTCCTTCCAGAGAAGGTGGAAAGCTATCACTTTCATAATAAGCCTGTATGAGAAAAGTTAATAAAAAACAGAAGGCACACTGCTACTAATCTCTATATAACTCAAGCTAAGCCTTATTTTTAAATTAAAAACATTTCCTTTTAGGGTCAATATGAAGCTTATGTTCCAGAATTCTTAATTCTTTAGACTATGTAACTTAAAAATACACTTGTAGGGTCCACAACAAGCCTGCTGGGATCCAGAGTGATTCAGACTGCTTTCATCTTGGTAAAGAACACTAATAATAAATGAAACTTCAATATAGGTTTCAAAAGCTGATCCTTCAAAAGTGGCATTGTCTCTTTTTCTTACCTACATACCTTTGCAACATTTCCTTCTAGTCATTTCTGTGGTTCTTATACTTTCATTATCTGTCACGGCAACAAATGTCCTTTGCTCTCAATAAGACATCCTACTGAAAGTCAAGTGTTCAGTAGTGTTTCAAACCAGGCTATGCCAGACCCACCTGGCTTTAGTCATCATTTAACTTAATTTACCACTTTTGACTCCACACTTTATTGATGCTCTAGGTCTAAGGACTATCTATCAATCTTGTTATTTTCTTCAGGGCTCCTGCTGCTAGGAAAATGCGAAAGCAGTTGGGGAAAAATATTGTTTTCTCTTAAACGAAGACTGAAAGATTCTGTTCCTAGAATAAGTATGTGTCTCTACAGTTTACTTCTACAATCACCAGAACGTGCAGCACATGCTATTATGCCCAACAGTAGGGAAATGCAACAAAAGTAGACAACGGCATTTCTTTGTTTTTAATAGTCTGTTAACCTATTTATTAGGGTAGAAACTGTTGGCCAGCAGATACTTTACTCTATTTTCTCCATCTTTATTATTATTATTTTGGGGGATCAGTATGGGAAAATAATTTAAGCAAGGCTTAAGAAGATGGAATGGTCTGATGAAGAGTAATTGAATTAGAAAACAAATAAGTCTCTTTCAGATTCCAAACCCTTTTTAAAAACTATGTGGAAGCTTCTTGGGAAACCCCACTAAAGTAGACCTTGCTGAGTATAGAGAAGTATTAGGAAAATGAAGAGGCAGGAGCCAGACACTTCTGATTCCCAGAGAAATAGCAGTAGGAAACAATAATACTCATCCTGAGAGGGAGCTAAGGATTAGCAATATTTTATACAAAGCAAGTGTCATTACGGTAAGTACTCAGTTAATGGTAGCACTTCTTTCCTGTTAGAACTTCTTAGCTTAAAAGTTTTGTTTTCACATTTAGATTTGTGTACAATATTTATTGACATTATTATTTTAATTTTTAGCCTATGTACAAGTAAATAGTTATAAAATATTTTCCTATGAGATATAACTACTAGGTGTGAGAGGAGAAATAAGTGGGAAGTCAGCATTATTATCCTGACTTGATAAATGAGGAAACTAAGTTAACTTGAAGTTAAGGGGATTATCCAGAATGTTCCATCTGGTGGTAGTTACTACTTCCAAACTCCTTTTAAAGATCTGTGATCTAAATACCATAAAATAGCTGCCACAGGGAGGAAATGGCATCTAGTGCACATTTTCATGTGGACAGTACCAAAAGTTGCCATACAAGAAACTTCTAAGTAAGTAACTTTACCATGTCGGGCAGCATCGTCTTTTGACATGTTAACTCGCAGGAGGAAATTATTCAAGCTGTTGAGGTACGCTGGAAGGGAGTGATAGCCTTCCGGATCATACCATACCTGTTAAGATTCCGAAAGAAGGCAAGATCAGTGTGGTGTTCAAATAAATCAGGCAGTCTTTACATCTTACAGCCTATATAATTTATATTTAAAATAAGGTCACCAATTTCCCAGTAACTTATTTCATCTGGGCAGATTATGAACCATCCACCAGTGCTGACCACAGAACTCTTAAGATTCCAACCTAGAGATGGGCAGAGATTGGGAAAACATTTTTTTTTTATCCCTGCATGAGAGCACCAAGTTACTAGTTATTCTAGCTAGACCTTCTCTAAAGTGAAAGCTTGAAATAAACAGAAGACTTCATTATTATCTTCATTTCTGTGACTGGACTGTAGTGATTCTGAAACTAGAACTAGGGCATTCTGTCTCTCAGTAATAATGATAATAATAATAATTAAAAAGCAACTGGCATATAGGCCAGGCTGTAGAAAGAAATTAAATACACATATAAGCATTGTACCCTTAGCAACATGATTGATAATCTTGAAATACCCCCACTAACTTTCTATTCCTAGTTGTAACCCACAAGAAAGTGAGTTAGTTCATCTGCTATGTCAAAAGCAGAGGGATTTAAAATACTGGTATACCTCAATTCAAGAAAGCCAGTTGGTAATTCAAAATTACAAATCTGATTTAGGGAGAAATTATTTAATACTAGAACTCCCTTACTCTATGTGTGGAGAGAGGGAGAAAAGGAACCAAGCGGGGCTGGGGGCGGGGGTAGACATTCAAGTCCCTAGCACTACTATTTAGTTTCTATATGACCTTATAAAACCCAGCTAAAATAGACTCAATAATATCTATCTCTTAGGGATGTTGTGAGGATGTGTAGGTAGTTTGTATAAAAGGTGATACTAGTTCTTGGTTTATAACAGTCACTAAATGAATATTATTTTCTTCACTTCCCCCAAGGTTGTATACATCTCTTACTACCAAATGAGAAATATGTGAAGAACAATTTAAAATTTAAAGACTACTTGTGATCATATGTGTAATCATATGTGTCTGATTCTGTGACTCTAGCTTGTTTCAAATTCAAAGCATAGGTACAATCTAGAAGAAAAAAAGTCAACAGGATTATTTATATCCACCAAATTCTAAGTTTCCATGTTCTTTGAAAAGCAAAGCTAAACACATACGACACATATACAAGGAAAAATGCATAAAACATTAATGTATAGTTTAACAAAAAATTATAAAGGGAGTATACCCATCACTCCGGTTGAGAAACGAAAATCGCCAGCATCCAGAACGTCTCCCTGACACTCTGTGTCCTTCCAAACCACAATGTGCTCTCTCTCTCCCCTAGACAATATGGTTGTTTTGCCTACTCTCAAAGTTTATGATACATGCAATTATAGTTGTGTATTCCTTTTTGTTTTTTCTTTTGCTTACTAATAATGTTTGGAAGAGTTAGTCTGCTTGTTGTATGGAAATGAGTTCATTCATTTCCATGGCTGAAAGTTCTGTTAAATGAGTATATAACAATTTGTTTATTTATTCTACTGTGTATGGACATTTGGGGTTGTTTTTTCGGCTAATATGAGAAATATTACCACGCACATTTTTGTATATGTATCCGGGTAATTATGTGTACACGTTTCCCTAGGATAAATACACAGGACTGGAACCACTGTAGTATGGAGTATGCATTATTCCAAAGTGCTTTTCAAATCTACTGACCCATGTCTTGTTTTTACCTCATGAAAATGCTTGAACATTTCAAGTTCACATTCTCGTTTGTATGACGTCCCAAAAGAAAGATCACAATTTACCTTGGCAAGTGTTCTATTAGCAGGAACTGTTGTTATATCAAAACGAAGGTCTTTAGTCAAAGGCAGCCCAAAACTCCAGCCTCCATATCTATATAGGAAAATTGTTTTAATGGAGAAGATATTCATAAATCTAAAATGTTTAACTAAGAGCTCATTTTTTTTTCTTTCCATCAGGAACACATTTACAGTATGAAATAAATACTGTCTGACAAATGTTTTACAGTTTTATCGATTTCTTTTATCATATTTTAGTCTAAAGCATACATTATAGCTAGAAGTTCATGGACTCTTAAAAATAAAAAGTGGATTAAAAAATTCAAATAGTAATTTTAAGGATAGATTAGTTTAAATATCCACCAAATTAAGACTGGGTTAAATAAATAATGGTATAGTTACACTAAAATAATTTTCTTGTAAATGTTATCCTAAATGTGATGCTATACAGCTATATTTTTGACATGGAAAGAACACTATAGCACATTCTTCACTTAAGAAGTAGGTTTTGGAATGGTTTATTTATAATAAACCTCATTTTGTTGAAAATATTTACATGCATATTCATGTGTGCTTACCAACTTTCCCCCGCAGCTTTATTAAGACATAATTGACAAATAAAAAGTGTGTATACTTAAGGCATACGAATGCTTTGATATATGTACATCTTGTGAAATCATCCCCACCATCAAGCTAATTAACACAGCCAGTATCTCACATAGTTACCATTTTCTTGTACGTATGTGTTGAGAATTCTTCAGGTCTACCCTCTTAACAAATTTCAAGTAACAATACAGTATTCTTAACTATAGTCGCATTGCTGGACTTAGACCTCCAGAACGTATTCACCTTGCATTACTGAAACTTTGTACCCCTTGACCAACATCTCCCCGTTTCGCTCTTCCCCCCAGACCCTAGAACCCACAACTCTACTCTCTGCTTCTATGAATCTGACTATTTTGGATTTCATATATAAGTGAAACCATGCCATGTTTGTCTATTATTTCACTTGGCATAGTGTCTTCCAGGTCCATCCATGTCATTGCAAATGTAAGCCTGCCACGCTTACCTCTGTGGCAAATGTTCAGGTGGCTTAGGAACATGCCTGTGGCTTTGCTATACAAAAAGACATTTTATTCACATGCAGATATCATACTCCAAGTTTTGAGATATTCATATTGGAACTAAGGACAACTGTCACCAAAAGCTACACCTTAAAATTCTGCAAGCTGGCACAATCTAGTCAACAACTCCACTTTCGCTTTGAGAAAAAAATATGTACACATTTAACAGTACATTTTTGAGGCCTAAAACAATGCTTTTCAATGTGCTCAAATAAATCTTAATTTAGAGTCATTAAATTAATTTACTTAAATTTTAATATGTAAGGCAGTTTAGATAAAACAGAATTTACCCATATAAATAATCAATAGAAACTTGCATTTATTGTCACAAATTCAAAAGACAGTTACTATTAAAATTAGAAAGCATGATATTCTAAATTAAACATGTTATAAACAGAGTATTTTTACCTTTTTTGCATAAACTTATTGGCAGTTGATATAAGATAGTTTTCCAAGTGGTGGTCAGTGAGGTTATAAATTAGTTGGGAAGAATAAGTTCTTCTATGAGGTGGAGAATAGTTAAATTTAGGACATTCCTGAAAAATAAGGTTAAAAAAGTTCTCTTTGGACAATGCTGTACAAATTAAATAGACAATGTCAAGGAGCTTCAGTCTTATGATCTGTCTATTAGTGCAACTGGTAGAGTGTGATAAGTGCCCTCTGCCTCTAAAGAGCTTTGAAAAGGAAGTCATCTTGCCTATGCCAAAAAATCAGAACAAACATTTATTATTTATACATGTGTTTAGGACTTGCTTAAAGCCAAAAAAGAACACAAGTTAACTAATGTTCAATATTTCTTTCACTGTACTGACAAGCTTGATATGTTTGGAGAATAACATTAAACGTTAAGATGACTCAAAATTCCCTCAATAATTCACAGGGAAGAGAAAAATGTTTGCCCCAAATTGAAAAGATAACATTAACAGACATAAGTTCTCAGGGATGAACAGTAGTGGATAAAAAGTTTGTGTTATATTAGTTTTAAGGTACCAACCTAGGTGTCAGAACCCAATTTTTCCCATATCCAAATCCAATCTTCATAGATATATGTCTTATATATATGTATATATGTGTCACTTATACAAGTTGCAAAGACAGTACAGAGAGTCCCTGCATGCCTTTCACCCAGATTTCCCCACTGTTAGCATCTTACATTACCATCATACATTTGTCAAAATTAAGTGCCTTGGTACATTACTATTAACCAATCTCAGAGCTTAGTTTAAACCACTTATTTATGTGTTCGTAGCTTTCTGCACTTCCTGACTACTAACTTTTCATTGAAGTGTCCCATGCTTCACTGCCATGAACTTTAGTATGGGAAAAGCCTAGCACTTTGCCAGTTTTTCCCACCATCTTTCACATGGTGTTCCAGAGCCTGAGGCTAGCACCACATGTGTATCAAGAGCATAATGTTGCAGGTTGCTCTAAAAAATGAAGGCTGAATTTCACCTTGCATCAAGTTGTATCAACTTGAAGATCACATTCTATAATGCCACTGGTTTCATAAACAGAGATATCCTTATGTATGCAACTTAAGTTTTAGCTTTAACTTTTTATTGACTTATACATACAGAAAAGCACACATATTATAAGGATACTGCTTGATGAATTTTGACAAACTGAACACACCCTTGAACCAGCACCTGGAACAGAACAATGCTATTACCCCAGAAGCCCCCTCATCATGCTTCCTTCCAATCCTACCACTCCCATAGTAACCAGCACAGAAGAGTTTTTCCCGTTTTTGTATTTCATATAAATGGAATTGTATCATATGTACTCTCTCGTATTTGGCTTTTCTCACTCATCATTTGTTTCTGAGAATATGATGTGTGCAGTGTAGATCATTCTCATCTTGCTGTATATAGAACTTCATTGTGGAAATAGATTACATTTGATTTATCTACTCTACTGTTGCTGGGAATTTGGGTGGCTATTACAAATGGTATTGCTATGAATATTCCAGTATATATCACTTGGTGAATTTATTCACATTTCTGATGGGTATATAACAGGAGTGGAATTGCTGAGTCCATAGGGTATGTATAACTCCAGCATTAGTAGACACTGTCAATTCTTTTAAAAGCTGTTTACAGGGCTTCCCTGGTGGCGCAGTGGTTGAGAGTCCGCCTGCCGATGCAGGGGACACGGGTTCGTGCCCCGGTCCGGGAGGATCCCATATGCCGCGGAGCAGCTGCGCCCGTGAGCCATGGCCACAGAGCCTGCAGGCTCCGCAACGGGAGAGGCCACAATAGTGAGAGGCCCGCGTACCGCAAAAAATAAATAAATAAATAAAAGCTGTTTACACAAATCTGGATTCCCATCAACGGAATATAAGGTTGAAAAAATTTTAATCTACTGGGTTTTTTTAATTAATAAAATTTATCTAGATTCCAATTTTAAATACTAAGTTAGTAGACTTTTACTGTGAACTAAAGAAAATACATGAAGGATTTCAGGAATTAGCTAGGTTAGGTAAGGGATTAGAAAATGCTTTGAGTACTGGGTAAGAATAATATTTATATGTGCAAGGATTTCAGAAAATGCTTGCTTGATCCCAGCTTTTATTGTTAGTAACCGTCTTATGTGAGACCACAAAAATAGGCTGCATTTACTGAAAACATCTTTATTTTAAAATACTGTACCAAGACAGTTTAGGACGTAATCATATGTCACTTTGAAGAAAATATTGCTAGATTCCTCCCCTATTGGGAGGTAAGTTGACAACATAGTGACTCTCAGAAACTAATAGTTACCTCTTTTCTTCAACAATCTTTAATTTCCCCAGTGAATTTGTTTTCCTTAAAGTTTATTGAATTGATAGGCCTATAAAACTAAGGTGTGTATTTATAGAATACAGACAGGGTGTTGGCTGGAGAATCTTTAATGTTTCTTTCAGGACATGGATTTTTCTTGCATCCTGGAGGTGCTGCTTGGATACATACAGAGTTCTGTTCTGGACTTACACATTACTAACTTCCCAGATGACCACTATAGTAGCAGTCTCACCGTGTTTTCAAATATGACAGTTATGTGAAACACAGAGCTTTCTGGTTACAACTGAACTGAGACCAAAAACTCATTTTCTGTCAGTTTCCACAAAGACTGTCATAGAATTACCTACCTCGGGAAGTTTGTCCTGAGATGGATTTAAAACAGTGACCTGAAGTTCAGTGTTTTTCAGCTGCCCAGGTCGACATCGCTGAGCTACTAGCCTCCATACAATGAAATGATACCAACTCTTTGGTAATCTAGATAGATCTTTCAAGCTTTGATATTTATTCCTTTCTTTTTTCTACTTCAGTGAAAGCGAATTCCATCTTACCTGGATATTTTCTGAGCAGGAACAAACACCAAAATTAGTAATAGGCTCTCTACTGCTGTTCCATTTTCCCAGACTGTCTTTCTTTAAACACCTTCTGCAAGTAAAAATGATATTGAAGTGAGGTATGTGTACATTCGCATGTTTATGTACGAGCACATAAGTGAGTATTTGGTATTAAATTCAGGTGTATAGTCCTAAGTTCAGTTTACTGATTTTTCATAACTTGAATATACATGGCACCACCATTTCCAAGTGATCTGACATTTTATGGGAGATTGAGGGAGAGCACTTCAAGATTAAACACTGAAGAGACCAAAGCTCATTGAATTGTCTTCATGTGGCAGGATGGAACTTTTTGGACCCCTTTATTTTCTTTGCTCTTTTCATCCTCTCCTCTGAAGGGAAGGGGATACTTTAGCAAAATAATGCACAGATGTCAGGTTTCCATGTGTCATGTACTATCCTGGAAGTTTCAATAAGCAACACTATGTAGTGCAAAAGCATGGGGACTGAGCTCGGAAGATGTGGGTCTCAGCTTTAGCTACACAACCTACTTTCTAGATTTCTTTAGACAAGTATCTTAGTCCACATGAGCCTCAGTTTCTTCATCTTAAAAATGAGATTAATAATTCACAGGGTGGTTGTGACTGTTTAATGAAAATATGTACACAAACGAACCTTACAAGTTATAAAGCACCTCTTTATTATTACAGTATAGCATAACCATGGAATGAACTAAAGGAGATAGATAAAATCTGTTAAAGATAGAGTTCAATCAGGGTGCTGACCTCCTCCAGCCAAATCACACACACTCACTTAACCACACTCCCCCACATACATACACACACGCATACACATGCACACACACAACTGGAATGTTGAAAAACAAACAAACAAACAAGAACCACTTACGGATCACTGATATTCAAACACAGGTTGTCAATGCCAGGGAAGCTCCACATTGCTGAGACCAGTTCTTTTGTGCTTGGGTGAGAATTTCTGTAATATTAAAGGATAGAAACAAATTCACGACTCCTCCACTAGTCTCCCATAGTAAACTCATGCTCATAAATAATTTGAAGAAATAAAATATGCTGTCTATAGGACTGCTTTCTTAAAAATCTAAGGAAGACTCAGACTCAGAAAAAAAAATGGTCACCAAAAAAATAAGCACATGTCCCTATTTGGCTGCCTTATTATTTGTCACATGCATTTAGTGATCACCTACTGTATATATAACATTTTATTATACAGAATTCTGACGCTGCTATTCAATATTCAATAAAAAGCTATTTGCTATATATTACAACAGATTGGGAAGCCATACCTAACCTGGCTTTCCTGATTAAAGTCTCATAATTAAAAATAAAGATGTACTATAACTTTATTTTTAGACAAACACAAAAATTCTTAAAACGTCGTTTGCTGGTGACAGAAGTATCACGCTGCAATAAATCAAACTGTGTATTCCTTTGGCAGGAGCAGGTACTGTTGCTACTAAGTTCCTTAGCACTACATGGCATTCACAGGCACAACGTACCTCTGGAGGTATGTGGAAATGTTGTTTTAGTTAAAGGGAAGAAACTTACGCATAGAAGGCTGTCTGTTCAGAGGTACCGTAAAGAGATGGGGAGATCTGGATCTCCGGATAGCTGTTGCTGGAACTTCTTAGCGTACCAAAGCCCATGGCAGTGGTTACAAAGATGATGGGGAGAATAACCTGAGCTATGAAACCTTTCCAGTTCCTGCGGGTGTGGTGGAACCTCTGAATGAGTATAGCCATTACTTTCTTCAGTAACAGTCCAAAACCATCCAATCTCTCTCCTCTGGTCAGGATTTTGTCTGATTAAAAAAAAAAAAAAATTAATATGGTTCTGGGAAATCCTGCTAAATCCAGAACTAAAGTAACTTCAGAACCTATAGATGAATGGTATAATGTGGCATGGTAGGAAAAGCTTATATTTTAAAGATTTGCATTTGAAGTTCCGCTCTTCATTGATCAGCTTTGGGCCCGAGCCTCTCCATCTCATACAGCTTCTGTAAAGGTGCTTTGGAAATTATAAATTACTATAGGCAAAATATTCTTTGTCATATACATAGTACTTTTACATGTCAAAGTAAGATATCTAGAATTTTATAAATGAATATTGTTCCCAATCTCTTAAAGTCTCAATGCAGAATCAGTATTATTACTAATTACTAATATTCAAGAGGTAGCTTCTATCAAAAGACTGAATTCAAATAAAATAAATAGAAACCAGAACAGCAGCCTAGTCTAACTCATTCCTATTGTGGGCAACTTAGTGATGGTAAGTGTAATTGGCTCTCATTGTAATGTGAGGTCCAATGAAGTCACCTTAAACATAGGAAAAGGAAAATGCTCTCCTCCAAAGTATAATTCTCGTTCAAATACTTATTCATTACATTCCTTTTAGAAATCTGGACTGATTATATGGCATTTCAAAACTCTATTTTTACCACGTGAGTCACAAAAGAGAACTCATTGGAAAAAAATGTCTACCCTCTTTCCCCCCGAACCCACCCCACACTGCCCTGAAATGCTCTTCAGGTGCTGAGAAGACATCCGATGGCTTCTGAGAGTGAGAGCAGCTGTGGAGGCCATAAACTGTTGCTTCCTCAACAGTGCTCATACAACTAATAATTTCAGCAGCCCCTCTAAAAATAGTTTCAAGTATAACATTCCCTCCGAAGGCCTGCCACCAAGCGCTCCTTTACATGTGATAAGATGACAGTATTTGTCAACTCTGTGGATATTTTTAATGCTCCATCACAAATTATGCAGCACAAAAATCATGATCTTCATTTAGCTGATAAGGAAAAATACAAAGCTGCTTAATTTAAAATGAATTCCAATTAAATAGAGTGAACAAGTTTAAATGCAAACTCATATCTCTGCAAAGGGGAACTGCAGAAGGAGCTGAATATTTTAAGTTAATTAGTATGCTTTTCTGCTTCTTGAGAAATTACATGTCGATGACTTACAGGTGTATCAAATGGAGCAAATGTGCTTTCTAAATGATAATGTCAATGAGGGGAACATTCTGACTGAAGAATAGTTTCAAATTATGAGACAAATACATAACATTTACTTCCTGAAGCAGATGACCACTCTCTAATCAAAGTCTTCCATTCCATAGTCTCGACAATTATATTCCCAAAAGATGATACCAGAGGAACCTAGCAGAGGACAAATGAGACTCCCAAGTTCCAGAATTACACAAACATGAGAGATTATCTTTTCTGAGTTTTAGAGCCAAGCAAATGTTTAATCAAAAGTTCTATTCCTAGAGATTTTTCCCAATTTAAGCAAACTGTTGAAATGACTACTCCATCGTTTATACATGATTTTACTATATGCTTCCTTAAGTAAATAGTGTTTCCAAAGGCATAAATTAACTGTCAGAAAGATAATAAGACAGGATGAAAGTTATTTTCAAAAGAGCCCAATCCCTCAAGTCATGTCAAGAAACATGATTTTCCAAACATATCTTATGTGAAGAACTGTGGGGAAACCTATTATTATAGATTCTTAACCATCAAGTCCAACTTCACCAATTCAGAGACCCACTCCCAAAAGCATCTTCTCAGAGCCTGAATTTTCTCAGCATATGAATCACTCAGAGGTGGGGGAAGGAAGGTTAGACATGTTTTCCAATGAGGTCCCATAAAGAGGGATGACTCTTTCTTACAAAAAAACTTTTTTCGACTATGACCACCACTTGAACATGTGTAACAGCAATGAGTGAGCTACCTTACAAGGTAACTTGGCTCACTGTTGGACACCACCAATTACGAGAAGGATTTTAACTCGTTGAACACAGCTCTGGGGTTGCAGTAAGTCACATCCTGAAAACGACTTCTGGTGGCTGGAAGAAAAACTAATCACCACCCTAACAAGGAAGTTCTTTCACATTCTTCAAAATGTTTATGAAACAGAGAATTCAATTTGGCTTAATAAATATTTTGTATATAAAAAAGAAAGCTTATATTTCTTTAGTATTTTTAAATTTAGAAAGAAAATTTAAAGTCGAATTAAAAAAAAAATCTGTCCTGCGATTTTTCTCCCTTAGGTCATTTATTGGAATTAAGCAAAATGTGCACATTAGATTTATTATACCATCTCTGTCTGTGAAATTGCTGCTGCTCACAGATAAATCATCATGAGTTGAGATGCCACTGGTACTGGAATTTCCAATTTTCTTTTGTGTTAAGTGCTCAAGACTCATATTATTATTTTTCTGTGACCCTTTAGTCAAGTTCAGAAAGACCTAGAAAGAGAAGCCAGAACACTTCATTAGTGTAAAACATGCATGTGTTTTCTAGTTTCTTTTTTTTTTTTTAACATCTTTATTGGAGTCTAATTCCTTTACAATGGTGTGTTAGTTTCTGCTTTATAACAAAGTGAATCAGTTATACATATACATATATCCCCATGTCTCTTCCCTCTTGCGTCTCCCTCCCACCATCTCTATCCCAACCCTCTAGGTGGTCACAAAGCACCGAGCTGATCTCCCTGTGTGCTATGTGGCTGCTTCCCACTAGCTATCTATTTTACATTTGGTAGTGTATATATATGTACATGCCACTCTCTCTTTGTCCCAGCTTACCCTTCCCCTCCCCCGTGTCGTCAAGTCCATTCTCTACGTCTGCGTCTTTATTCCTGTCCTGTCCCTAGGTTCTTCATGACCATTTATTTTTTTTCTTTTAAGATTCCATATATATGTGTTAGCATACGGTATTTGTTTTTCTCTTTCTGACTTACTTCACTCTGTATGACAGACTCTAGGTCCATCCACCTCACTACAAATAACTCAATTTTGTTTCTTCTTATGGCTGAGTAATATTCCATTGTATGTATGTGCCACATCTTCTTTACTCATTCATCTGTTGATGGACATTTAGGTTGCTTCCATGTCCTGCCTATTGTAAACAGAGCTGCAATGAACATTGCGGTACATGACTCTTTTTGAATTATGGTTTTCTCAGGGTATATGCCCAGTAGTGGGATTGCTGGGTCGTATGGTAGTTCTATTTTTAGTTTTTTAAGAAACCTCCATACTGTTCTCCATAGTGGCTGTATCAATTTACATTCCCACCAACAGTGCAAGAGGGTTCCCTTTTCTCTACATCCTCTCCAGCATTCACTGTTTGTAGATTTTTTTGATGGTGGCCTGTTTTCTAGTTTCTAAGCTCAATTTCAATTTAAAATTTTTACCATATTTATTGAGACAAATAAGTACGACTTTACGTGAACATTTTTGAGAGGGACTTTAAGTGAACATATTTGTATGTGAAAGATATGTGTTCTCTCAGTGAAGCAACATGTTTGTTCTCAGAAGTCAGTCTTACATAACAATGGTATTGAGATAATTTTAAGATTTTGATTTTGTAAAATGTTTTTTTTTAATTTTTTGTAATCAAAAGCATCTTTATTTTTGGTTCCCTTCTTGAAATGTTTATTTATTTATTTATGTTTTAAAATTTATTTATTGATTTTTGGTTGCATTGGGTCTTCGTTGCTGCATGTGGCTTTCTCTAGTTGCGGGGAGTGAGGGCTACTCTTGGTTGCGGTGCACAGGCTTCTCATTGTGGTGGCTTCTCTTGTTGTGGAGCACGGGCTCTAGGCGCGTGGGCTTCAGTAGTTGTGGCCTGTGGGCTCTAGAGCACAGGCTCAGTAGTTGTGGCTCGCGGGCTCTAGAGCGTAGGCTCAGTAGTTGTGGTGCACGGGCTTAGTTGCTCTGTGGCATGTGGGACCTTCCCGGACCAGGGCTCAAACCTGTGTCCCCTGCATTGGCAGGCAGATTCTTAACCACTGCACCACCAGGGAAGCCCTGAAATGTTTACTTTTAAATATTTCTTTTCTTTCTAAAAAGAACTGTTCACATTTATTCTAAAGAAACAGCAAGTTAACCAGTTTTAAGCAAAAAGGAAATGTCCAGGTGTACCTCTTCCATGGTGGTATCTGAAATGCCATAGCACCCGATGTTGAGGTCACTCAGGCCATTGTCCAGTGCTCTCAGGAGTGAAAGATAGGCCCCTGAGACGTTGGTGCTAAATGGAGGAAGCACATAGACAAGCTCTCCCCCGATGTCCTCCTTGAGGTAAGCTTCAGGGAGATGTGATTGGATCACTGCTGTCACAGCTGTTGTGTCACATACTGTACTTGCATTTACATTTGGACTCTAGAGACGAAAAGAGAAGTTAAAAACTCCCTTGTCGTTACGCTGTAGTCCCCAAGGGCCCCCATCAGAGGGTGGCAAGTTCTTTTAGGCCAGTTCAGACCTATGCCAGATAACACATCACTCCTCTTGTGGCTTCCTGTCCCACTTGGGATCCCTATACTTGCCTATAAGTCACTTTCTACTGGCTCCCCTCTCCCACCTCACCCTGTCCCTTCTCCAACCTCCTTTCCCACCATCCTCTTTTCCCTCTTATGTATGTACCCCACCCTAGTGACAACAGACTCCTTCTGTCGTCCGATGCTTCAGGCTCAGGCATGCTTCCTCCTCAGGGCCTTTGCAATTGTTCCTTTGCCCCAGATAGTGACATGGCTCACTCGCTGCCTGGCCTCAACTCTTGGCTCAACTGTCACCTTCTCAGAGACCCCTTCTCTTACTACCCTACTTAAAATGGCACCACCCAGCATTCCCCATGCCCCTTCCTCTGCTTTATTCTACCCATAGCATTTATCACCTGCTAATATTCTAAATAATATATTTATCAATTTTACCACCTGAATTCCCCACACTCCATCAGAACATAAACTCCATGAGGGCAGAGATCTTAATATCATCAGTTCACTGCTGTATCCCCAGCGCCTAGAACAGTGTCTTGGGCACATATTAAGACATTGTATGCACCTGATACATAAGTTTTTGAATGAATTAATGAATATAACAAGGAACTACTCTTTTATATTTTGGAAGTCACATCCGGATGATCAGATATAAAATAAATGATAGTGGTCAAAACCTTTCTAACAGCATACACATCTGGCACAGTATTGATACCTATGCTATTTTAGGTGGTACAGGGAGCCCTAGTAAGCACTTTTGTTCTTCCAAGATGTGAAAGCACCACTGGTCTGTCTGAATTAATCTCCACATTGCCATTCAAGGAATACTGATCAGAAAGTGAATACATGACTGCATATTCTCTTCATTTGCTTTTTATAGAGCAGAAAATCTAATTTTTAGCCTTATAGGCTGAAATGCTAGGGAAACTAACAGGCTGATCCTCCATCAGTAGCCTTAGTACAGAACTTTCTTTCATCTAGCACATTGGTTCTCAGTGTGCAATCCCAGACCAGTAGCAGCAGCATCACATGGGCTGATGTGGACCTTGGCAGAAATGCAGTAAATTCTGAAGCCTCATACCAGATCTACCAAATCAGAGACTCTTGGGGGTGGAGCCAGAAATTTGGGTTTAACAAAAGACCTTCAGTGGTTCTGATACTCGCTCAGTTTGAGAAAACATGAACCTAACGGATTAACTTTAGCAATGAGTAAAGTTGGACAGATTCTGCTTCTGTTTCATACAAAACTTAATTTACGGTCCCATAATGAGGTATGTTTTCTCTCCTACAAACCTTTTTCTTGGTGAGTGTGAGGTGATACCCGTCCCCAAAGGCTTCCTTGAGATAAAATGGTGACCCGCAGCAGCGCAGTCCCCCCTCCTCCAGGAAGGCGATGCGGTCACTCAGCACTTCAGCCTCGTCCAAGTGGTGTGTCGACAGAATGATTGTTCTGGCTTGAAAATACAGAGGAGAACAACCAAGAATGAAAAGTGAAGCTGCAGTTCCCAGGATGTACTGAGTTAGCACAAGTAAATCCTGTGATTTATGAGGAGGAGAGTCACGTTTCATGGGCTAACTGAAAAACTGATCAGAATGAGCTTTCAAACTGAGAAATGCGGACGGGGTATTCCTAAATGTTTTTCTTATAAATTGGCAGCAAATACACAGCGCTTATGCTGTAAGGCTGAGTGTCCACACTCTGCAGGGGGGGAAACTCTTCCTAATCCCTTAGTCTGTCCCCTTGGCTTCACTTCCATTCTCTCTCTTTCTTTCTGTCTCTCTCTCTCTCTCCCCCCTCCCTTCACTATGAAAAAGCAGTAATTTTAAAGACTTTTTGAATATTCTTCTCTGATTAAGCCACTCTACTCTGATTGCTCCTTTGCTTCACATCCTGTTAGCACTTATTTAGTCTGTTTTCAGTTTATTTTCATTTGTGTATGTTTGGTATCTCTAATTAGATTCTAAGCTCCTCTAGGCAGAATTTGGAACTTCTATTGGATTTGCATGCTCTCAAAAGGGCCAGTTAAGTGCTCAATTCACAGTGGGCACTACATAGATATTAACTAATTGATCCAGGAATTTAGCTGGGAGAAGAGAGGACCTCACAAAAGGAAGAGCACACCTTAGATCTTTAATGGAGATTATAAACAGAAAAGGCTTTAACTTCTTTGCGTGCATCCCAGAGGGCAAAATTATGACTGTTGCTTGGTGAAGTTATAAGAAGATACTCATACCAGTTTTGTTCTTGGATATAACATCCCATATACTTCGGCGAGAGCATGGGTCAACTCCCGTGGATGGTTCATCTAAAATTACCACCCTTGATCCTCCAATAAGAGCTATGGATATGGATAACTTCCTCTTCATTCCTCCTGACAATGTTCCAACTCTCTTATGACGATGGCTATATAGTCCAGTATCTTTTAAAGTCCTTAAAAAATGATATATAGTGGTTATTTTTTTACAGACAGAAAATGTGAACAATGGAAAAATACAAAAAGCACCTTAAATGAGAGGTATTCACTAAGCAACTATTATGTGCTCAGCAAGGTAAACTATTGAAGATTCATGATACAGTTTTCTGTTACTTATCATCTAGCTGGCGGTATAAAACTAATATTCAGAAAACAACATAAGGAATACATGGCTCATTATTTTATTCATTCGTTTGACAAATATTTATAGAGTACCTGCCTGTTTTCTGCCAGACTGTGTTTTAGGTGCTGTGGAAAAGCACTAGCCGATAACGTTCCTAACCCATTAGGAGATTATGTTCTAGTATGTGTGTATATCAGGAGGAATGCTGGGGAAATTCAGTAGATAAACATATTCCCAAGTAAGTTTATAATATGCTATTTCATGATAAGTGTGATTAAAAAAAAATACAGGGTATATGAGTTGAGTGCCTGGGATATGCTATTTTAGGCATCTATTCTACACATGGTGGTCCCCTCAGAGAAGCTGACATTTGAGCAGAGACCAGTAAGGTGGAGGAGTAAGTCAAAGGGCTGTCTGGGGAAGGCTGCTCTAAGTAGAGGGTACATGGGAAACCCTGAGGCTGGAGCAGGCCTAGCATAACTAAGTGTGCACCTGGGTGAGCGTGCCTAGAGCAGAGTGAATGGGGAAAAAGCAGAAGGAAATAAAATCGAAAGGATTGGAAGCAGGTCAGGAAGTGCCTCATAGGCCTTGGTAAGAACATTCCTGAGTTTCACAGAGTGTGGTGAGAAGCCATAAGAGGATTTTGACAAGGAGTGACCTGGTCTGATCTGCAGTTTAAAAAGGTCACCTTGTCTGCTCTTTGCATAGACTGTACAAGGGAAAGTAGAAGCCGGGAGTCCAGTTAAGACCAGTGTGGTAGGGACTTCCCTAGTGGTCCAGTGGTAAAGAATCCACCTTCCAATGCAGGGGATGCAGGTTCGATCCCTGGTCGGGGAACTAAGGTCTCACATGCCGCAGGGCAACAAAGCTCATGTGCCACAACTACTGAGCTTGCGTGCCACAACGAGAGAGGCTGCATGCCGCAAACTACAGAGCCCACATGCCCGGAAGCCCACGTGCCACAACTAGAGAGAGAAAACCTACACGCCACAACTAGAGAGAAGCCCGTGCGCCACAACTAAGACCCGAGGCAGCCAAGAAAAAAAAAAAAGACCAGTATGGTATCCTCGGAGATTAGAAACAGAGGATTGGGGGTAATATGGGAGTCAGAGATGAAGACAGTTAAACAATTCCAGTATAATAACTGGCCAGTGAGGATAATGCCCTTAAATGTATACGATACTAGAAAAGTAGAAAAACTAAAAACACTTGTTTCCTGAGAAACTGTCTCCTACTGGTATTATTACTACAGCTTGACGTCTTTTTGAGAGGAGTTACCCACGCATGTTCTCATTGCTGTCATATCTGACCTTTTTACTTCCTCGTGCAGCTGCTTTTTAGTCCAGTGAGGAGCTTTGATGGAGCCGTATAAGAGGAGGTGCTCCTTGGTAGTGAGGTAACTGAACAGGACATCATGTTGCATGCAGACCCCCAGGTTCTTCCTCACGGTGTGGAGATCTGTTTTGATATCTTTTCCGTAAACCAAGATGGTACCTGCTGAGGCCTCAAACAGCCCAGTCAACAGGGAGCTGGGAATGAAGAAACCGTAAATTAGGTGTGAACCAAAACTCTGAGTTAGATTTTAGGACTAAATGTATCTCAGTTGTTAGCAAAACATGTTACAGTGTATCTTCCCAGGCCAGGTCAAGCTATGAAGTAAAATGGGATTAATTGGGAATAAAAATTAAAATTACTTTTACGCCTCCAATAATTTAGAGTGTGACAGAAACACTATGTGATGACGATGATGATAGTGGTGGGGTGATGGTGGTAGCAATGACAGAAATGGTTGCGCTTTTTAACTGCAAATGCACTCCCTCCTTGAGCAAACTCCTGCACTTGCCTGGCATCAGGTAGTACCCATATGCAATTAAGCCTCAAATTTCTGTTTTCCACATGAACTTTGGTCATCTTAAGTCCCTTACTCTACCCTGTGACGAGAATATTCTCACCTACAAACTCCTCATATTTCAGATGGTCAGTAAACTGGGGAGTTATTTAATATCCATCTTCTCCACTAAAATGTAAGCTCCATGAGGTCAGGGAAAGGACTTGCTATCTCACCACCCTCAGTACCTAACTAGTGTCTTGCACGTAATAGATCTTAAATGACTATTGCGGATTAAATAGGGAATCAACATAATATGTAATTCTTCCCATAAATACACATTAAAATCAAATAACATATTTCTTTATATATTCTTTATATTCAGAAAACTGAAATGGGGACTTTCTCAGCTAAAATTATAGCCTCTTCAAAATCCTTCTCCATCACTTTTCTTCACTGTCCTCTTGTTACCTGTTAGAAATCTGACATTTTAAGCATTGTATTCTTACTAGAAAGCCAACTCTGAATTGAAACAGGTCATATAAATGAGAGTAACTGCATGTTCACTCATTTCGTAACTTTCCTTTGTCTCCTTTTATTTACTAAAGATTAATTTGTATATGTTCTGGCAGTCACTGAGCTTACTCACGATGATAGCAAATAGCATATCCAACAACAGACACTTGTTCTCAAACAAGGCCTAAAGCACCAACAGCATCTTAGAGTTGACTCCAAGCTAAGCCTAGTAGAGCACTGGAGGTGAGCCACAGAAAAAAATTAAACAGAATGTCACTTTAAAAACATTTGAATCTTCTCCATTAGGATACAGGAAAATGCTAGTTAACTGAAGAGAGAGAAAGAACAGCCCATGTACCACTTGTGGACTTTCTGATCTATATCTGATAGCTGGTGATTCTTTTCTTTCTTCATGAATCAAGGTAAGGGTTCTCTGTAATAGAGTGGCTGGGGCTGAGTGTGTTTATACCAAGGTTTGTGAACCCAAACTGGTACATGGGCCAGCATAAAAATGCAAAGAAATGAAATAGACTGAATGTATGAAGCAGTAAAGATTGGTGGGGACCAGGGATGAACCAGAAAGTAGACGGCCCCTTTGAGAACAGTCACTAACAAGCCCCAAACAATTGTCTCTACCTAAGCCTGCAGATCCAATGTTGCCAGAACTTCCTATTATCTAAGAGATAGCAGGAATATTTATATTTATTGGAGAACTCTCCCATTTTTAAATGCTGGCACTGAAATTAAAAATTTTAAGAAGTACCAGTGTGCCAATATTAGGTAGAGCAAATAAACCTATCTGGTGGTTCTGATCTGGACTTTGAGCTCACAATTTGGACCTTTGACTTGGACTCCATTTTCCAGGAAACAACTTGAGCTATCTTAATCCATCGGGGAGTTGTAACAACTTTATATTTATGAAAGAAATGAAGAAATATTAAGTAATATGCTTCTATGACACCTAAGTGTTGAAAAGTAACATACATGGTAGTAGTTTTCCCAGCGCCATTGGGCCCCAGCAATGAAGTAATATGTCCTTCATAAAAGTTCAGACTGAGGTTAGCAACAGCAATTTTTGAGCCATAGTTCTTTGTGACCCCATGCAGGGCAACCCCAACTGTGAGATCTTTAGGTTCAGACTCAGTGTTGGAGGGAAACATGTATTCAGGACCTGGAAAGAAATTAAGAAAAGAGTTGTAAGCTCACAAGGAAGATAAATGAAGCTAGAGTTAGACTTTTCATTAATTAAAAATTGAAGACTATAAAAACACAAGCCTCAAAGTAAAAAATAATTCCAGGAATAAATGATCTACTATAGTCTTCAGCCTTCTCACTTGTTTCAAAAATGAATGAGAGTGTGGAACCACACTCTAAGGTTTATATTGCCCTTCTCTGTCAGAATAAGTAGTCTCAGAATATAGTATCATAATAATGAATTCTCCTTTATTCCACAGATCTCAAATACTCAAAACACAATTTTAAGGCTTGGTCCTCCAACTGGACAGGATGATATCTACTTACAGAATAAATGTCTACAGTGACAAGGCTCGCTCATATCTGTGGTTTATAGAATCGGTTCATTAATTACTCTCCACATTTCCTTCAGGCATCACAGAAGGACCACTTATATGGGTCATCCTTACTTTATGAAGCTGACACTGCTCACCCAATGTCAGTAAAACATGAGCCTTAAACTGTCTGTTCAGTGTTGCTGACGGGTTAGGCTAAATTATCCATACTTGTTACTTGGTTACTCCTTATGACTAGTGACAGACGGCTGAGGTGAGGGGTGCAGACTGGCGCCAAGGAACAAAGTTTTTCTCTGTGTGAATCTAACTGGAACACAAAAGGATCTGCAATCTTGGCCTAATTAGCACCATATGCTAACCAACTGGGCTAATGAGCTCAGAAAAAGCCACAATTTAATCTCTCTAAGAGTCCCAACACATATGTGTAGACATATTCATCCATGACTAAAAGGATAATTTTGCCACTTAGAAAAAGCTAATTAAAATCACTAGTCATGTAAATTTTATATCACTTCTCTCATAATAATGCATGTTGTTGACCTACTTGTCTTACTGGCAGATGGGATGGTGTTCTGCATCATGATATTAGTAAAGATAAGGCCATTGCTTTTCTCATGCTTCACTTCTGCGCATCCCAACCGCTCCTTCCAATAGGAAGGAAGGAATGGAAAATACCATGGAGCTGCCATACCATATGTACCTGTAAAAAAATGTATTAGGAAAAGTAATTATTAATTGATTGCTAACATTAAGCATCAGAAGCTAAATAACAGAGTACTTACTATACAGCGTTCAGGAAGTATTTTCTTGTGGTCTCAGTTTCCAAAGTAAAGTAAAAAAGATAGTCTTTTAAAAAATTCTTTCTTTTTTAAACAGCTTCATTGGGTATAGTTACATACCATAAAATTGAATCATTGTAAGTGTAGAGTGAGACGATTTTTAGTAAATAAAGTTGTGCAACCATAACCACAATCCAAAAATTCCAATAACTCCAAAACTTTCTCCCATGCCCTTTGCAGATAATCCCTACTTTCAACCCAAGTTACAGGCAATCACTGATCTGCTTTGTCTCTATATACCTCTCTTTTACAGAAATTTTATATAACTGGAATAGAAAAATAGCCTTTTATTCATTTATAGCATCAAAAACGTACAAATATAAATAAGACTTAGTGGAAAAACTCCTGATCATGTTGAAGTTTTAACCACTTGAGACCTAGGAGGGGAATCCCACCAGTCTTGTTCCATTAGAACTGGATAAGTTCTCCTTAGAATTAGGAGACTTGATATTTGCCTTATGATATCTTGTTCTCCCATTTGGAAAGACGGGATTCCATGTTCCTTAATTCACTCTATCCTTTAAAGGAACATCAGAGAAAAAATCTCAACAGTGCATTATCTCCTCCTGGAAAATTTTGTTTAGTTTTGGGATTTCAGTGTTTCTTTTTGGAGATGATATGTGGCAAAGAAAAATATTAGAAAATATATATTAGCAGATTTATAATAAATATAATTTATTACCATAAAAAAGCATGTATCTATAGGAAGCATGTTCGTACCTGGGAAAACGTTCCTGACATACCAAGCAATAAGGAAATAAATGAAAGCGTCGGCTAGGATTAGACAGCATAGCCAGCCAAACGAAGTGGTGTCATCCTGAACTGGGGAACTGTACATATTTTCCCACTGAAGACCTAAGAAGTGAACACATAGATTTATTCTTCTATGAGACATATTGCAGGTGTGAAAGATAAAATCCAGTCGTAAAGGAAGTGAACCTACCAATGTCCTGCTCCTCATATCGTGCAATGTACTGACTTGCATAGCTGAAAGCTGTTGGGGACAGCAGGCTCTGTGAAGAAAATCAATGGCGATGACAGTTCTCATAGATTTCACACATTTCGCCCAGAGGGATCTTAACGTACTTAAAACTTTGGGCACTTATACAGATAAAACTGACGTTAACTCTCTAAGCATATTTAAAAACACAGAGGTCCCTTACCAAGCACGCTACAACTCTGGAAGAATAGGAGAGGAAATAGCAGAAAACAAAAGCAGTAAAATTATAATTTGAAAAATATTTATCAAAAATCCAAAAAATATATATCTAAACTTATTAAATGTTGCTTAGCAATTTATAAAACCAGTAATAATAGGGTAATGCAATGTTAAGGCTAATATCAAATGCAATGTTAGGGGCCAGAAGATGTTTTTACTTCAGAGACTGACTTCAAGTGATCGAAGTTTTATGCACGAAAATATACTAAAATGTCAATTGACTACTAATAATGCAACAAATTAAAAATTTAGATGTTGTTTAAACTCAAGGTGGTCAATGTCAAATGAAAGTTATTTTTCTATTTCCATAAACAGCAAAGTTTTAATATGGCTCGCAGTCAATGATGAGCTTTACTTCTGCTTTCCAAATTTCAAAGTCGGTAAACTTAATGCTTTCGTTAAAATTCTTAAATTAATTTAGTACTTTAATTGAAAAAGCAGAAAAGAATTCAAAATTGATTATATGCTCTCAGCGTATTTGTCTTTATGCCTGTATGTTATATTATATGTCATAAAAACCATGAGAATTATTCATTTATGAGAATAATGCCAGCTATAGAGGCTCTAAGATATTTAAGGAATTGGGCCAAAGAGAAGTCAGAATTCTTGATGATCTTCAAAACTTGATGTACTACATTTTAACTGTTCTTTCTTCAGGTCTATCTTATAGTAGCATCACATATTATAGTTTTAGAAACCGTGGAGAAAAAGTTTTCTTTTCATAGTCTTACACTTGTATGGTAGACAATAACGTAACTGACTCTCATTAGGACAGTTACTTATATTTTGCAAACACTGAACTTTTACATTTAGATAAGTGTACTCTCAGTTGGAGAGCCAAAACCACCAAAAAAGGTCCACTCCTTTCACACCCTGGCCATTCAGTTGTGACAGCTGACTCACCATGAATACTTTTATTATACAGCTCAACTCATTCTCAATTGTAACCAGAACAATAAATGGAAAAAAGGCAATGATGTAGATGAGGCTTCCAATCAGAGCTGCAATGTTGGTGTTGTTGAAGAAGACACTGATAAGGTAGCTCATGGCAAGAACTGAGAAGCTATAGTCCGAAAAATACAGGAACAAAATGAACCCATTTGTTTTCGGAAGAATATTGCCAAACTTGAGTATAATGATGAGGATGATGATGGTAACCAGTAAAAATCCAACACTCTCTATAATCCAGGCAAAAAAGTGGCTGCAGGAGTTTACACCCATCATCTTCATGTACTGTAAAAAGGAAAAAGTGTTAGCTCCTTCTTAAGCCAATATACACTTAAATAACAATTATTCCTGTATCATTCCAAACTGTCCATGAGACTCTTCATACACATGGAACCAGGCATTTTAATGATTTATCTAAGTCTAGTATTTGTCCATGCTTGCTATGTGAAATTAATATGACCATTTATTCTAGCCTATCTTAGATTGTATATTCCCAGAGTGCCCCAATATAATGAATGCTTTGGATGGTGAGGTTTGTTTTGTTTATTGACAACTTCATTTTATAAATGGTATCTAAGTGATGTCTCCAGATTAAACTAGTTTAGAATAGATCATCAAAATTTACGGTATCCCCTGCAGAATTTTACAACATGAATTTGACATTTGTGCAGGCATGAATATTTCAAGCTGGTGAAAACCCATGGTTTACTTCAAATTCAATGTAGGGACTGAGGTAATAAAACTCCATAATATTTTTACTAAACATGAATGAACAACACAATCAGTATTCATATTCCCGAGATAAATAGAATAGACCTGGTTCCTAAGAATTTAAAACAAGCAAACTTTGAAGGGGGACTTTCTGCCTTTTGAGATAACATTCCCCTCCTTAAGATCCCCAACAGTCTAGGTCAGGTTTGTCATCTTTGTTTTCCAAAAAGATGCCCATGAACCCAAAATGAACTCATGTATCTCAGGTAATCTATACCTCTCTCGCTCTCAGTTGATATTCTTTAGTAACCCAGTGATATCCCTAGAGACCAAGGCATTCCACCAAGGTAGAAAAACAGACCAGCATGTTTGTGCATTAACTCAAAAGGATTCTGAAAGATCTGAAGTCCCTAGGACCTTGGGTGTCTTGAATTTGGTGACTTGAATTTGTACCTGGTTTCTAGTTTTAACAACTCTTAATGTTAAGCTTATGAATGTAAATTCCATTTAAAAAAAGAACAAAAGAAATGTTCCACTAACAGCTTTATAATCCAGTACTTTTTTTGTAAAATCAAGGATTTTCAATGCCCCCCACTTTAAACCTAACTTGTCCAGGAAAAAAAAAAAAAGGGAACGTGCCAAATCTTTTGCTCTACAAGCAAAATTGTGAATTTTACTTTTTGCCTTTGCAACTCATTACATTTTGATAACTCCGCTGCTCCAGTTGTTACCATGGAAACAGCTACCTGACTGGCAAGAGTCTAAGCTGTGGGCCTTAAGCTAATCACCACTGTGGAAATCCTGTGACTTTTCCTCTTAACTTTGCCCTTTTCCTCACCCTCTTCTCTCCTACTACTTCTCTCCTCCCAGACCCTGCCACCCTTTGAAGTAAAGACTCAGTCTATGTTTCCACAGGAATAAATGTGTGGGTCAAAGTAAAAAAAATCAGCATGGAGTGAAGATTCACTAGGGAAAGTTTTCTCCAATTGCTATGTATCTATCATTGAAAAGAAAACTACATTTTGGTGTGAAAAAGACCTCACAGCTCTTATTTTATCAATTCTTTCCCTGCACGCCACCCCATTTGAGAAATTACTGTGTCATGTTTGATGACTTCATTTCAGAGATATTCACCAGTTTTTTGGTGACTTTCTGGTTATTTGTATTTTGACGTTTTTACTGAGTGTAATGCCTATTTGAATATAATTAAATGGGGAGTTAACAGAACCCATAGAACTACCCCAAAGCTGATATTCACCACCTAATTTCATGTGACCTACACAAAAAATATTGCCCCCCGCCACAGCAATGTATGTCAGTAGGAGGCAAGTCACTATATTTTACAAGGTGGATATACAATATCAAGGACTCTATCAAGGACATGAAATACAGCTGACTTAAGGTATAAATATGTTTTCCTTCCCTGACAATGGATAGCTTCAGTATAAAACATTTATATATCTAGAAAATTCTACATTCATAGCCTTGTTAAAAAATAATTTAGCAAACCCAAAGACCAGGACTGAAGGTGTTGATCACCGTAATTTTGAAATTTTCAAGGCTCAAGATCAGATTTCTATTCCCAAGAGTTGGTAAAAGTTGGAGACTGATCATTGCTGTTTTTTTTTTTTTTTTTTTTTTGCGGTACGCGGGCCTCTCACTGTTGTGGCCTCTCCCCTTGCGGAGCAAGCACAGGCTCCGGACGCGCAGGCTCAGCGGCCATGGCTCACGGGCCCAGCCGCTCCGCGGCATGTGGGATCTTCCCGGACTGGGGCACGAACCCACATCCCCTGCATCGGCAGGCAGACTCTCAACCACTGCGCCACCAGGGAAGCCCCTGATCATTGCTTTTTATCAAAAAAGATCAGGTTAGGTGCTCCCCAAAGTGTTTACTACTTAACATTCTAGATCAAACTTCAGTGTTAAACTTCAGGATTTTATGCCATGAGAACAGCTGTTATTCATAAAGAGAAAAGGCAATGAGACTATGTAAGTCATCCATATATTATTCAGATTCACTGCCAACTTTGAGATAATCAACAAGACCAAACTTGCTAATGGAAGGTCACCCACAGAGAACGGCTGGCATTAGTGTCTCCTCAGGGTGACAGATTCAGGTGTTGGCTTTGTAATCAGAGTCACTTTTCTCAAGCCCCCCAAACCTGCTGAAGCAATTCATCAATATCTGATAACGTGTTACTCAGGAAAACCCCTCTGCACAGTGGTCAAAGTCTGTTCCAGTTCTTGGCAGAAAATAACGACAAGAAAGAGATTCTGTAAGATTGTGGATAAATGTGTCACATTCAAGAGAAGCTTATGCACAGGGATTGACATTAATGCTGTCAGGAAAACAAATCATAAATATACATATATTTACTTGACAGCAATGTCTTCATTCAATTCAACAAGAATGTCAAGAACTGGTTAATAAGAAATAATAACATTTTCTACCTCAAATTTTATATCCTATTATAGATATTTATGGTATTGTTTTTAGTTAGGATATAAAGGATATTGTGATCATTACTTGGAATATTCCAAATTCTCACTAGTAGGATGGATAGTGTGTACTGAGAAGATATAAAAAAGAATAAACTAGGCAGAAGGGAAGAGGCAGCATGACCAAAGGAGGGCCTCTGGGGTGTGGAGTTCTGGAGTTTGGAGGAAAACATGTCCCCTTTCTCACAGAGCTGAGGTTGAGGAACAGGTGCCTGGCTGCGCACAGTGAAAAAGAGAACCTGGGTGGGAAGGTCTCCATGCCACTTACTGTGAAAAAAGTAGAGGCATAAAGAGGCTAAATAATTAGTCAGAAATGAAACAGCCAGGAGACGTGCACGATGGCAGAAGAGTAAGACGCGGAGATCACCTTCCTCCCCACAAATACACCAGAAATACATCTACAGGTGGAACAGCTCCTACGGAACACCTACTGAACGCTGGCAGAAGATCTCAGACCTCCCAAAAGGCAAGAAACTCCCCACATACCTGGGTAGGGCAGAAGAAAAAATTAAAAACAGAGACAAAAGAATAGGGATGGGACCTGCATCTCTGGTAGTGAGCTGTGAAGGAGGAAAAGTTTCCACACACTAGGAAGCCCCTTCACTGGCAGAGACAAAGGTGGCGGGGGGGGGACGCTGCAGAGCCATGGAGGACCACACAGCAACAGGGGTGCAGAGGGCAAAGCGGAGAGATTCCCACACAGAGGATTGGTGCCGACCAGCACTCACCAGCCCGAGAGGCCTGTCTGCTCACCCGCCAAGGCAAACGGGGACTGGGAGCTGAGGCTCGGGCTTCAGAGGTCAGATCCCAGGGAGAGGACTGGGGTTGGCTGCCTGAGCACAGCCTGAAGGGGCTACTGCGCCACAGCTAGCTGGGAGGGAGTCCGGGAAAAAGTCTGGAACTGCCTAAGAGGCAAGAGACCATTGTTTCAGGGTGCACAAGGAGAGGGGATTCAGGGCACCGCCTAAATGAGCTCCAGAGACGGGCATGAGCCGCGGCTATCAGCGCAGACCCCAGAGACTGGCATGAGACGCTACGGCTGCTGTTGCAGCCACCAAGAAGCCTGTGTACAAGCACAGGTCACTATCCGCACCTCCCCTCCCAGGAGTGTGTGCAGCCCGCCACTGCCACAGTCTCGTGATCCAGGGACAACTTCCCCAGGAGAACACACGGTGCGCCTCAGGCTGTCGCAACGTTACACCGGCCTCGGCCACTGCAGGCTCACCCTGCACTCCATGCCCCTCCCTCCCCCCCGGCCTGAATGAGCCAGAGCCCCCTAATCAGCTGCTCCTTTAACAACGTCCTGTCTGGGTGGAAACAGACGCCCTCAGGCGACCTACCTGCACAGACGGGGCCAAATCCAAAGCTGAACCCAAGGAGCTGTGCGAACAAAGAAGAGAAAGGGAAATTTCTCCCAGCAGCCTCAGGAGCAGTCGATTAAATCTCCACAATCAACTTGATGTACCCTGCATCTGTGGAATACCTGAATAGAAAACGAATCAGCCCAAAACTGAGGTGGTGGACTTTGGGAGCAACGATATATATATTTATTTCCTTTTTCTCTTTTTGTGAGTGTGTATGTGTATGCTTCTGTGTGTGATGTTGTCTGCATAGCTTTCTTTTACCATTTGTCATAGGGTTCCGTTTGTCCATTGTTTTTTTTTTGTTTGCTTTTGCTTTTGTTTTTAGTATAGTTTTTAGCACTTGTTATCATTGGTGGAATTGTTTTTTGGTTTGGGTGCTTTCTTCTTCCTTTTTTTAAAATTACTTTTAAATTTATTTTTAATAATTATTTTATTTTACTTCTTTTCTTTCTTTCTTTTTTCCTCCCTTTTCTTCTGAGCCATGTGGCTGACAGGGTCTCGGTGCTCCAGCTGAGTGTCAGGCCTGAACCTCTGAGGTGGGAGAGCCGAGTTCAGGACATTTGTCCACCAGAGACCTCCCAGCTCCACGTAATATCAAATGGTGAAAGCTCTCCCAGAGATCTCCATCTCAATGCTAAGATGCAGTTCCACTCAACGACCAGCAAGCTACAGTGCTGGACACCCTATGACAAACAATTACCAAGACAGGAACACAGCCCCACCCATTAGCAGGGAGGCTGCCTAAAATTATAATAAGGTCACAGACACCCCAAAACACACTAACGGACGCAGACCTGCTCACCAGAAAGACAAGATCTAGCCTCATCCACCAGAACACAGAGTCCCCTCTACCAGGAAGCCTACACAACCCACTGAACAAACCTTAACCACTGGGGGCAGACACCAAAAACAACGGGAACTACGAACCTGCAGCCTGTGAAAAGGAGATCCCAAACACAGTAAGTTAAGTAAAATGAGAAGACAGAGAAACACACAGCAGATGAAGGAGCAAGATAAAAACCCACCACACTAAACAAATGAAGAGGAAATAGGCAGTCTACCTGAAAAAGAAATCAGAATAATGATAGTAAAGATGATCCAAAATCTTGGAAATAGAATGGAGAAAATACAAGAAACATTTAACAAGGACTTAGAAGAACTAAAGAGCAAACAAACAATGATGAACAACACAATAAATGAAATTGAAAATTCTCTAGAAGGAATCAATGCAGAATAACTGAGGCAGAAGAAAAGATAAGTGACCTGGAAGATAAAATAGCAGAAATAACTAGTGCAGAGCAGAATAAAGAAAAAGGAATGAAAAGAATTGAGGACAGTCTCAGAGACCTCTGGGACAACATTAAATGCACCAACATTCGAATTACAGGGGTCCCAGAAGAAGAAGAGAAAAAGAAAGGGACTGATAAAATACTTGAAGAGATTATAGTTGAAAACTCCCCTAATATGGGAAAGGAAAAAGTCAATCAAGTCCAGGAAGTGCAGAGAGTCCCATACAGTGTAAATCCAAGGAGAAACACGCCAAGACACATATTAATCAAACTATCAAAAGTTAAATACAGTGCTTCCCTGGTGGCGCAGTGGTTGAGAGTCCGCCTGCGGATGCAGGGGACACGGGTTCGTGCCCCGGTCCAGGAGGATCCCACATGCCGCAGAGCAGCTGGGCCTGTGAGCCATGGCTGCTGAGCCTGCACGTCTGGAGCCTGTGCTCCGCAACGGGAGAGGCCACAACAGTGAGAGGCCCGTGTACCACACACACAAAAAAAAGTTAAATACAAAAAAAAAATAATAAAAGCAGCAAGGGAAAAGTGACAAATAACATACAAGGGAATCCCGATAAGGTTAACAGCTGATCTTTCAGCAGAAGCTCTGCAAGCCAGGAGGGAGTGGCAGGACATATTGAAAGTGATAAAAGGGAAAAACCTACCACCAAGATTATTGTGCCCAGTAAGGATATCATTCAGATTCAACGGAGAAACTAAAACCTTTACAGACAAGCAAAAGCTAAGAGAATTCAGTACCACCAAACCACCTTTATAACAAATGCTAAAGGAACTTCTCTAGGCAGGATACACAAGAGAAGAAAAGGACCTACAACAACAAACCGAAAACAATTAAGAAAATAGTAATAGGAACATACATATTGATAATTACCTTAAATGTAAATGGATTAAATGCTCCAACCAAAAGACACAGACTGGATGAATGGATACAAAAACAAGACCCGTATATATGCTGTCTACAAGAGACTCACTTCAGACCTAGGGACTCATACAGACTGAAAGTGAGGTGATGGAAAAAGGTATTCCATGAAAATGGAAATCAAAAGAAAGCTGGAGTAGCAATTCTCATAGCAGACAAAATAGACTTTAAAACAAAGAGTATTACAAGAGACAAAGAAGGACACTACATAATGATCAAGGGATCAATCCAAGAAGAAGATATAACAATTGTAAATATTTATGCATCCAACATAGGAGCACCTCAATACATAAGGCAAATGCTAACAGCCATAAGAGGGGAAATCGGCAGTAACACAATAATAGTAGGGCACTTTAACACCCCACTTTCACCAATGGTCAGATCATCCAAAATGAAAATAAATAACGAAACACAAGCTTTAAATGATACATTAAAAAAGATGGAATTAATTGATATTTATGGGACATTCCAGCCAAAAACAACAGAATACACTTTATTTTCAAGTGCTCATGGAACATTCTCCAGGATAGATCATATCTTGGGTCACAAATTAAGCCTTGGTAAACTGAAGAAAACTGAAATCATATCAAGTATCTTTTCCAACCACAACGTTATGAGACTAGACATCAGTTACAAGAAATACTCTGTAAAAAGTACAAACACATGGAGGCGAAACAATACACTACTTAATAACCAAAAGATGACTGAAGAAATCAAAGTGGAAATCAAAAAATTTATAGAAACAAATGACAATGAACACACGATGACCCAAAACCTATGGGATGCAGCAAAAGCAGTTCTAAGAGGGAAGTTTATAGCAGTACAATTCTACATCAGGAAACAAGAAACATCTCCAAGAAACAACCTAACCTTACACTTAAAGCAATTAGAGAAAGAAGAACAAAAAACCCCCAAAGTTAGCAGAAGGAAAGAAATCATAAAGATCAGATCAGAAGTAAATGAAAAAGAAATGAAGGAAACAATAGCAAAGATCAATAAAACTAAAAGCTGGTTCTTTGAGAAGATAAACAAAATTGATAAACCTTTAGCCAGACTCATCAAGAAGGGAGAACACTCAAATCAACAGAATTAGAAATGAAAAAGGAGATGTAACAACTGGCACTGCAGAAATACAAAGGATCATGAGGGATTACTACAAGCAACTCTATGCCAATAAAATGGACAACCTGGAAGAAATGGACAAGTTCTTAGAAAAGCAGAACCTTCTGAGACT
Organism: Phocoena phocoena; assembly: GCF_963924675.1. Lineage (NCBI taxonomy): Eukaryota > Metazoa > Chordata > Mammalia > Artiodactyla > Phocoenidae > Phocoena > Phocoena phocoena. The sequence goes on from NC_089225.1 coordinate 93,042,206, forward strand.
GAACCAGGAAGAAATAGAAAATATAAACATACCAATCACAAGCACTGAAATTGAGACTGTGATCAATAACCTTCCAACAAGCAAAGCCCAGGACCAGACGGCTTCACAGGCGAATTCTATCAAACATTTAGAGAAGAGCTAACACCTATCCTTCTCAAACTCTTCCAAAATATAGCAGAGGGAGGAGCACTCCCAAACTCATTCTACGAGGCCACCATCACCCTGATACCAAAACCAGGCAAAGACGTCACAAAGAAAGAAAACTACAGGCCAATATCACTGATGAACATTGATGCAAAAATCCTCAACAAAATACTAGCAACAGCACATTAAAAGGACCATACACCATGATCGAGTGGGGTTTATCCCAGGAATGCAAGGATTCTTCAATATACACAAATCAATCAATGTGATATACCATATTAACAAATGGAAGGAGAAAAACCATATGATCACCTCAATAGATGCAGAAAAAGCTTTTGACAAAATTCAACACCTATTTACGATAAAAACCCTCCAGAAAGTAGGCATAGAGAGAACTTACCTAAACATAATAAAGGCCATATATGACAAACCCACAGCCAACATCGTCCTCAATGGTGTAAAACTGAAACCGTTTCCAGTAAGATCAGGAACAAGACAAAGTTGCCCACTCTCACCACTATTATTGAACACAGTATTGGAAGTTTTAGCCACAGCAATCAGAGAAGAAACAGAAATAAAAGGAATCCAAATTGGAAAAGAAGTAGTAAAGCTGTCACTGTTTGAAGATGATATGATACTATACATAGAGAATCCTTAAGACACCACCAGAAAACTTCTAGAGCTAATCAATGAATTTGGTAAAGTAGCAGGATACAAAATTAATGCACATAAATCTCTGGCATTCCTATACACTAATGATGAAAAATCTGAAAGTGAAATCAAGAAAACACTCCCATTAACCAATGCAACAAAAAGAATAAAATATCTAGGAATAAACCTACCTGAGGAGACAAAAGACCTGTATGCAGAAAATTAAAAGACACTGATGAAAGAAATTAAAAATGACACAAACAGATGGAGAGATATACCATGTGTGTGGACTGGAAGAATCTACATTGTGAAAATGACTATACTATGCAAAGCAACCTACTGATTCAATGTAATCCCTGTCAAACTACCAATGGCATTTTTCACAGAACTAGAACAAAAAATGTCACAATTTGTATGGAAATACAAAAGACCCCATATAGCCCAAGCAATCTTGAGAAGGAAAAACAGAGCTGGAGGAATCAGGCTTCCTGACTTCAGACTATACTACAAAGTTACAGTCATCAAGACAGTATGGTACTGGCACAAAAACAGAAATATAGATCAATGGAACAGGATAGAAAGCCCAGAGATAAACCCATGCACATAGGTCACCTTATCTTTGATAAAGGAGGCAAGAATATACAATGTAGAAAAGACAGCCTCTTCAATAAGTGGTGCTGAAGAAACTGGACAGCTACATGTAAAGGAATGAAATTAGAGCACACCCTAACACCATACACAAAAATGAACTCAAAATGGATTAAAGACTTAAATGTAAGGCCAGAGACTATAAAACTCTTAGAGGAAAACATAGGCAGAACACTCCGTGACAGAAATCACAGCAAGATTCTTTTTGACCCACCTCCTAGAGAAATGGAAATAAAAACAAAAATAAACAAATGGGGCATAATGAACCTTAAAAGCTTTTGTACAGCAAAGGAAACCATAAACAAGACAAAAAGACAGCCCCCAGAATGGGAGAAAATATTTGCAAACGAAGCAACTGACAAAGGGTTAATCTCCAAAATTTACAAGCAGCTCATGCAGCTCAATATCAAAAAAACAAACAACCCAATCCCAAATGGCAGAAGACCTAAATAGACATTTCTCCAAAGAAGATATACAGATTGCCAACAAACACATGAAAGGATGCTCAACATCATTAATCATTAGAGAAATGCAAATCAAAACTACAATGAGGTATCACCTCACACCTGTCAGAATGGCCATAATCAAAAAATCTACAAACAATAAATGCTGGAGAGGGTGTGGAGAAAAGGGAACCCTCTTGCACTGTTGTTGGGAATGTAAATTGATACAGCCACTATGGAGAAAAGTATGGAGGTTCCTTAAAAAACTAAATATAGAACTACCATATGACACAGCAATTTCACGAATGGGCATATACCCTGAGAAAACCATAATTCAAAAAGAGTCATGTACTGCAATGTTCACTGCAGCTGTATTTACAATAGCCAGGATATGGAAGCAACCTACGTGTCCATCGAAAGATGAATGGATAAAGAAGATGTGGCATATATATACAATGGAATATTACTCAGCCATGGAAAGAAACGAAATTGAGTTATTTGTAGTGATGTGGATGGACCTAGGGTCTGTCATACAGAGTGAAGTAAGTCAGAAAGAGAAAAAGAAATACTGTATGCTAACACATATATATGGAATCTAAAAAAAATAAAAATGGTTATGAAGAACCTAGTGGCAGGACGAGAATAAAGACGCAGACGTAGAGAATGGACTTGAGGACATGGAGGGGGGGAAGGTTAAGCTGGGACGAAGTGAGAGAGTGGCATGGACTTATATATATTATCAAATGTAAAATAGATAGCTAGTGGGAAGCAGCTGCATCTCACAGGGAGATCAGCTCAGTGCTTTGTGACTACCTAGAGGGGTGGATAGGGATGGTGGGAGGGAGATGCAAGAGGTAGGGGATATGGGGATATATGTATACATACAGCTGATTCACTTTGTTATACAGCAGAAACTAACACAACATTGTAAAGTAATTATACACCAATAAAGATGCTAAATAAAAAAGAATAAATTAGCATTCAAAAAAAAAGAAGAGGGCTTCCCTGGTGGCGCAGTGGTTGAGAGTCCGACTGCCGATGCAGGGGACACGGGTCCATGCCCCGGTCCGCGAAGATTCCACATGTCGCAAAGTGGCTAGACCTGTGAGCCATGGCCGCTGAGCCTGCGCGTCCAGAGCCTGTGCTCCTCAACGGGAGAGGCCACAGCAGTGAGAGCCTCACATACCGCAAAAAAAGAAGACATAAAAAGTTGCCTCAAGTGAAGCATCACAGGACTACAGACTCTTACATAATTCTTGGTAATCTGTGTGCCGAGCACAGATATTTTAGGTTACCTGTCTGAACTGAGAGAGAGGACAACTCCAAAATTTTGTCTCCAAAACAAAACAATATAAACAATCAAGTCCCCATAAATGACTTATATTAGAGCAAATAGATGAAACTAATCACAAAACTGAGAACATAATGTGAACAACAACTCTTTGGTGTGATATAAAATCAACTTTTGTACAGATTTAGTGTTTTAATTTTAAAAAGCAAGGAATGCAGAATAAAACTCAATTGCAAGACATTTTGAAATAGTTTTGTTTTTTAACTACAGGCTTAATTTTATCAATAAACTTATTGGGCCTTAGTATTTGTGCTAAATTTCTTTAACAAGTTAAAGGAGTTTACTAGAATCATACCATAACAAGTTCAAAGGTGAATGGCTTCACTGAATTAGCAACTGACCTGGTTTCTCTGCCTAGCTGTGACAACAATTACAGAAGGAAAAATGTTTTGTTTGTTTCCTTTTTTATTCAATTGGGAAAAGGAAGAAGAGAATGGACAGATTTAGATCTTAGTAAATATTAAAATGGTAATATTAAAAAGTGATCTCGAGTCGCTGGTAACCTAAGAGTTTATCCACCATCATCTTCAATAGTCGTTAGGAATCTAGGCTACTAAAATAAAATTGTGAGAGAGAAGGTAGCTATGACATGGAAAAGAATTGGTCAGAAGTCCACACACTTGAGTTTTAGACCCAGATGTACCATTAATTAGCCCATAGTGTTCATCAAGTCACCTCTCACTTTCTGGGCTCAGCTTTTTCATCTTAAAAAGAAGGAGGTTAGTTTAGAACTGTTGGCAGAGGAGGGAGGCTGAGCAGGGGCATTAGAAATATTCTACTCATTCCACACCAGCTTCCATCAACCCATCTCACGAATAGACCATATTCCTTTAAATTTAGGACACTGCTAATTTTAAGATGTGTCATTATTTTACATGCCACCAAGAAAGAAAAATCACTGCCAAATAAATTATGACACCCTATCAAATACATCTCAATTTCAGAGGCTTTAAAATGTGAAAAAAAATCATTCTTAGAATTGATAAAAAAATGAATAATTGAATACCTCTTCTGTTCTGGCAGTGAGAAAGTACATTCTGGAAATATAATGCTGAATGAAGTCTAGATGACAAGACTCAGAGAGTTTAAGGGATTGGGCCCAAGTGAATATGAACTGGAAGACTCAAAGCCTTATTTTCTGCTTCCAAGTTCAGTGATCTTCCACTATGTAACTTTGACCCCCAAGACCAGCTAGTTAAATTTTGAAAGTAGATGCCTGCAAAATGAAGACACAGAGCTACCAAACAGAAACTGGTTCATTGTTAAAAATGTCTTTTCATGTCTTCTATTGAGAAAAACTCTTTATTGTGTTTTGATGTTTTCTGATGACATCCACAGATGCATTCAGAGAGTACTATTTATTTATTTATTTATTTATTTTTTGGCCATGCCATGCAGCATGTAGAATCTTAGTTCCCTGACCAGGGATCGAACCCACTCCCCCCTGCATTGAAAGTACAGAGCTCTAACCACTGGACCACCAGGGAATTCCCCAGAGAGTACAATTTTCAAACCAACATAATGCATGTATTTTACATATACGTATATAATATATACATAATAGACATATCACAACACATATATACACACAAACATAATTATATTTACTTATATTTTTAAGGTAGATTATTTATTGTGCTGTAGAAAAGAACTCAGTTTCTATCACAGTTTTCTATTTCAAAGTTTTCCTTTAATTTGTAAAGATTCACTTCTGAGTACCAGGAACCTGACAGAGAAATATAAGGTAGGAGCTTGCAACCACAGTTATGGTCCAGGGCATGGATTCAAGTTTCTAAATTGGGGTTAAGAAAACATTGTACACAGTCCTGAAAACAATGGGGCTCAAACCAGTTGATGAGACTTTTACCAAATTATAACTGAAATATAAAAATGCAGCTGAAGATCACCCAGAATTCAAATAGGAAAGGTAAAAAGTGTGGGTTCAAACTCTAGGACAACCCTGGAAGTCTGATGTTGAGCTGACAAAAACATAAAGCAGTAATTTGTACTTTGTAAGGAGAAATAATCAATTGCCTAAAAGCTCTGGCAAAATAAGTCTGAAAAGTACAATTGGGCTAACAGGTTACTCTAACCTCATTGTTTCAGACTGTCAGCCAGGCCTGCAATAATTATTGTCCCTCAGTTTTGAAATGTTTCCGCTATCTTGTCACTTCATGAGTGAATGTAAAGAATGGGCTCATTACAGGATTAGCAGATAAAATTATTTCTACTGTAATACAATCAAAAAAATCACACAATGCTTTTTCATAAATTCTAACAAGAAGTGAGATATTTTGGATTTGGGGATAATGATGAAGAATATGCTCAAGAAGAGATCATGCTTCACATCCCAGGTCCTGTCTTTCATCGTCATATTATTAACTTAAACAGTAGCATAACATGAAATTCTTAGTCTCTATAAATCACAAGTCAGTGAAAGAGAACTGAAGGAGACAAGGTATACTGGAAAGAGAATTTGCTTCTTGAGAGCTGAAACAAGCCATATGTCTCTGTCCACGTCCAAATCTGTATCTATCTATATCTATATATCTATATCTTCATTTGGACTCTTTAGTTACTATGCCAACAATTTTCCTGCCTTAATAGTTATTATTGTTATTCTTTAAAATTCTTTTGTTAAATCCTAAGTCCTACAGGTAACTTCTTGGGCAAAAATTACTGTTAGGATCATAAATCGTACTTAGATTTTATTCAGAATTATTCAGATTTCGTTTTTCAGAAGCATTTATAAAATAACTCCTACGCAACTTTTTGAGAAGACAAAATATTGCCGTACCAGCTGGCTTAATGTTTCATAACATATTTTTCCATCTAATTCACCAGGTATGGGTCAGGCTTTCTGAGTTTGCATAGGTATGACGAAAATCATGGTAATTAATTATATCCATGTACAACTTATTTAATAACAGATTCTCAACATACCTCATGAAGTCGGAGGTCTTTCTCATAAACAAGTTTTTTTACAAATGCAGCTATAAATATAACCCAGGCAACCATGAGCACGATTGGAAGGGAATAAGAGACACTGGTTAGGAAGCTGTAAGGAAAAACAAAAACAAAAACAAAAATCCAGTGACCAAAATGAATGTCACACTTGCAGATTTTAATATATAAAGAACACACTCCCTCCTACATTGAAATTATACTCCTGTTCTGAAATTGAGACTAATTATTATTATGACTCTTTCATTTATGAAGTGTGAAGCTGACTTAACAGTAAGTGCATGATTTTTTTGCCATACTGCTGCAAAAGTAAAACAGTTCTGGATTGTTAGATAAAATTGCCAAATCATTTAAAGGGTGTTTGTGTATGTCCTGTTCAGGAAAATAATTATTATACAGATATAACTGCAAGGCTCTAAGCCCTTCTGTCTAAACTAAATTCTTATCTAAAAGGCAGATTTAAAATTAGATGATGATTGGTTTACCTAGCTAAAAGATATATCTTCTCAAATTACTGTATTTATCTACTCTTTGGAAGCTCATAGTTATTATTAAACCAAATTTCCCAAAACGAAATAGAATGAAACTCAAAATCATTTGATTTAAAATGCAAAGAACTTGGATTCCTCAAAATAATGCTCTAGGGGATGTTTCATAAACAGTATAGAAATGTTTTTTCTGGTAACTAGAGGGTTGCTGGAAGACTTCATTGGGCCCTAAATAGATTCCTGAATGGCTGGCCCATAGTACCTGAATGTTCAAATGCAGTGTTTCTCAACATTGAGCAATGCATCGAAATCACCTGAAGGGCTTTTTAAAACAGATTCTGGGCTCCACCCATGAGCTTCTGATTCATTATATCTCAGATGGGGTTTGGAATTTGCATTTTAAACAATTTCCCAGGTGATGCTGATCCTGCTGGTCTGGAGACCACACTCTAAGAACCATGATTGTGACATTAGCCACCAACTATGGGCTAAGGCAAAGGAGTAGTTTTCAATGAGAGAATCTCTAAATTGATCTGTTTTACATATTAGGCTCCACTGAAACTTTCACTTGCAGAAATGTCCCAAGGCCATTTTCTTTTTAATCTATAAGGCCAAGGAATTACCTTCAAATTCTCCATGAAAGATGCAAATATTTATGGAACATGACATCATCAGCATTCATTTTCACTTTAGCATCAGAAGTGTATCACCAACAGAGATATGAAGGATTTTTTAGTGGGGGAGAAGTGAGGGTTGGGGCCACATCCAATTTTTTTGGTTCCTGGGAAACTGGCAAGGGGGAAGCACTTAAAGAATATTTGTTGAGTGAATTTTGTCTTGGATCAGGTCCAGCCTTGATGCTGTTTCTGGCCCTGGAATTAGGCAAAGGCCTTCATTCATTAATAACAAATCCCCGCTAATGTTTCTTCCAAGTTCTGGAAAGCGTGGCTGATAATATCTGCTCTCACTTTATGAGGTTGTTTGGTGCAACAAATGAAATAATATATGTGAAAGCACTTTGTATGCAACAAAGAGTTTATATGGGTACATTAAGGCATTATGTTCATACTCCCATGAAGAATGCGAGTACAGTTACTTTACTCTTAAAAGAAACATCCAGGTAACTACCATCCTAGGTATTAAAATTTACAAGGGCAAGAAAGTCAGAAGGAAAATAGATGAGAATTTTCATTTAATTGAAACCACAGGTCTTTACTATTCATGCAAGCCATTTCAGTTCACACATGGTTTAGGCAACAAGGTCCTGACTGGCTTCTCCAATAAGTAGCTAACCTTGACAACCTGCTGACGGAATCATCACCTGTCTTCTCGTATCACTGCTGCACAAACAGCTACATAACCTCATCTCTATAGCTCTTGAAGCAGTCAAAGGAGACAGAAGCATTGATAGAAACAGAAAAAAAAAAAAAATCCAGACCCATCTCAATTGTATATAAACTGCAAGAACTGGCCTGAACAACAAGCACAATTCATTTAAAGTAATATTCAGCCTCAAGCTTTTGTGTAGAATGAGCTTGAAAAACTTAGCCCATCACCCTTATTTTCTTACTGTGGTCAGAATGGAAGAACCATTCAGTGCTACCCTACTGGCAAATTTCTTGAATATTCAAATTCAATTGTCTAAAAGCATGATCTTTACATTTTTTGTTCATTTAGCAAAACCATTTTAGATAAAGATTCCTACCAAGTGGACTGAGAATACATAAGACAGTTTCAGATAGCACAATATTTATCTTAGAGAGTTGATCAATAATGTTTTATTAATTTTTTTCTGTAAAATTGATCCTACACTCACGTATTTCTAATTAAATTTGAGAGTTGGAAGGGATTTTAAGATTGTTTTGTTTAACATCCTTATTTGATTAGAGAAAAGTAAACCCAGTTGAGAGTGGGTAACATCAAAATCACGCAGCAATGCACTCAAGTCTGGAGTCCAACTCTCTTAATTTGGGGGCCAAAGTACTTGGAAGGCTAAGGACTATATTAAAGAAAACATGGATCATTTAGTAAGAACTTAAGCATCATTTGGGTAGCGATGGGCAGCTATAGTGAGCTGTGCCCTATACTGTGGATCTTTTCCTTGAAACAAGCATTTGACAAAGGTTTGGTGAACGTTACTCCTTTCATGTGACACATGTGAATGAATTCTAAAAAAACGGGTTGATTATTTAAAATGCCTGGAAGTGTGTGGACTTACTTGTCTTTCATGTAGCAGGGATAAGGAATTGCTTGGACCTGGACTGCTATTTCCTGGGAGTTCCTTCCAGTCTGCAATTCAATGACTGCTCTTTCAATACTATCCTGTAAGTAAACAAAAGCCCTGCCATAGATCTGGTTGTTTGACGGAGAATTGTGTGGCCCTGGGGCCCATATCTTGGTTCTTATGCTTCTTGTGGTCTGTGAGGTCTTGAGACTCATGCGGATGGTATATTTTACAACAGGAGGAAGAGAGACATTTTCAGAGTCATAGCTTCTGTGCTGGCTGCTATCAGAAGGAAGCTTAAAAATAACACCTAAAAATAAAATGGCAACAACATCAGAAGGTTATTTTATGGTTGACATTATTCATTGTTTGGAGGGTACACATAGGGGGCAGCCAAACAGGCAACTGACTTAGTAATGTGACAGTAAGGTCAGACTTCTAATTTACAGAAAAGATGGCTAACTGAAAGTGACAACCTCAGAGACTCAAAGCAGGAGTTTGAGAAGATAATCACAAACTAAGTGGCCAGATTAAATATATCACTCTAAGCCACTTACTGAAATTAACCACACACACACACACATACATACACACACACACAAATGAATAACCTTGACTGATTATGAGGATGGACTCAACTTCATCCTGTAACTATGTAATTCTTTACAGTTTTAATTTTAACCATACCAACAAAATTACACATATTGAAGGCTCCTCAATCAATACGGTTGGTTGCCTACATGAAAGGTTCTCATTTCTAAGGACATCAGAGGGGACAGTGTCCTCCCTCCACCCCCAACTACTTTTCTGAGTTTTGGATGAAAGAAGTGAGGGAAGAATTTGGCCAATTTTAGTACAGAGAGAAGCTCAAATTCTAGTAGAATAACACTTACTTCCAAAGAGTTCATTGCTTTTGTAGAGTCTTTTAGCCTCTCCTTCCATTTCATCTATGCTTTTTGCTGCCTGAATACGGTCATATAATATACAGGAGGAAATATTTACTGTCAGGGAAGACAGTGTGTTAAGATGATCAATGAGGTCAATGCCGTTCTCTAATTTTAGCCTTAGAATATCTAAAGAAGAAAAGAAAACAGACACAAAGCATATTATAATGTTGTGTTATAATGTTGTTTCTAGTAGTAACAGGACAAAATACTGATTTTTTTGGTAAGTAGTAAACCTTAAACAAGATTATAAATAATAAGAACTTGTAGAATTTACTCTAAAAATATCTAGTACTCTATATCTGGGAAAATGTAGCCAGTCATGCAAATGTTCACTGAGGAGAATGTTGAACTAGTTACAGACACAGTAAACCCAAGTACAAAGAACGGTACAAAGTAATTCAGAAGTATATTCTGCTACAATTTAATTAACCAAAGACTAAAGGTGAATAATTTTTAAAAATCTATCTGCATTAGTTAGGAAGAAAACTATAAACTAGAGGTGAAGCATTTGAATAAACAGAAATTCTTGCTTTGTTAAGGGAATGTATATGTAAGAATTTAAGCAAGGAAAGTCTATGCAGAGTGTGTAGAACAAATAAATGACATCATTCAGTCAGTTGTGATACAGAATCATTTCTCAGGTGACAATCTATGCCACACAGTTACAACTTTCTAATACTGTTTGACTTAAAACCTTATGTGAGCTATCTCTATTCGTAACTGTATTACTCTAGATAAAATGATCAAGATTTTTTTTCAGGTAATTACTTTGGAAGAAAGAGGATTTAATTGCTCTTCAATTTCATGATTCCTTATGAGGAAATCAACTGAGACAAAGGGTAAATATAAAATTGCAAGTTAATAAATCACTTGGCCAATTAAATTTTCACTGACTTGATCACCATGAATACTGAGAAGGCTGTGATATCATAAATCCCTCTTCACAGAACCCAAACATGTCTCTACCATCATCCAATAGAAGACTAAATTTCTCACAGAGGGCAACTTCTTAAATGCACCTCTCATTAGAATTTAAAATGAAATGTTTTGCTTCATATAGACATTGGTGGGGGAGGGGTAAAATTGTGGTTGAACAGTGGCCTCCAGTGCCCACTGGAAATCAACACAACAGCAAAGGATTCTTCAGAAATGCTGGTAGATAGAGCTATGAAGAGCCAGTGCTCCCCAAATCCAAACTATAATACCTCTTTGATACTAAGTTCTCCCCAGATCCAAACTATAAAACCTCTTTGATACTAAGTTAAATATACAATTACACAAACAGTAAGTCTCACTGCTGTAGTCATTTTAACCTTCTTTTAAATTCTAAAACTCATCTCCTATATCTAAAGTTAGAAATAAAAAAAAAACTATATAGGAAATTTGTAGTTTATCCCTGATATTTTGATCAAATGTTTCCTTACCCAAATGATAATTTTAGAGAATAAATCACTAACATCTTTCTTTAATCAAACAGGGTTGACTATCATAAAGTATATAAAATTATACAGAATATAAATGTAGGCATAATTCCACTGGTTTACAACCTAAATCACATAAGTCCCAGTAGCACTGGGGAGGAGGAGGGGCATTTGCTCTACTGTGGTCAAATTCTGATGCTTTCAATCCCTTCCTCTTACCCATGGTTGCATAGCAACAGGGAATCAGACACAGACTGAATTAGACATCTTGCATCCCTTAATGTTGAAGGTGGGGATGTGGCAGAGGGAATGCATAAGTTCAGACAGCTTTCTTTGATCCTCTTCTGCCTGTTCCTTTTAAATGATCATGAGAGGAGGAGCCGACCTTGAATAGTGATTTAGGTTTATTTTCCTTTGAGTCTCTGCATTGCTTTTGTTTTTGCTAACTCTATAACTTCTTCTGGTTACATTCTGAGTTAGTCAAAGTGATACTAAGGCCAGTGGAGATAAAATTATAAATGTAGCCAGAAATAAACCATTTCATCTTCTTTTGCCCTTAAAGACTTGCTTTTCATCAAGTTACCCCAAAAAAGTGTCCTCCTGTAGCAACCTACCTGTGATTGAAGGACAAGCTGCATTTACACGGAATATATTGCATTATAATTATTGAAACTAACTACAGGCACTAGGTATCAAAATAATCATTACTACTTGTAACTGTACAACTAACTAGGAAGAAGATGGATAGATATATCCAGGATTTTACTTTTCTTAGGATAACTAGATAGAAAGCAAATACAGAAGAAAAGGAAAAGAAGATCTTATATGGCACAATGCTTTTCACATTTCTGACATGACAAGTAAATAAAAGTTTTGTGCATCTGGACTCACCGAGTTCATCCATCTGTTTCAAGAGTTCAACAGCGTCAAGTCCCACGGAGAATTTTACAAAAACTTGCACAAAGGGGTTTCTTAGAGTATTCTAACAATATAGGGAATCAGTTTCAGTACACAAAGTAAACATGTTTAATCATTGTCTCTCTAATAACACCACAGTGAAATGAGGTACCACTACTGGGCATTTTCAATGCACCATTTTGCAAAGGCTCCCAACTGATTTGTATTCTAGTCCTACTACTTCCTAGCTCAGAGGCTTTCAGCAAGCACTCAGCCTCTTCCAGCTTCAGGTTACTTTTCTGTAAAGTGGTATCTAATCAGATTAGTCAAATGTAAATTATTATGGTATTGTTTTATACTGTAATAAGTGCAGCTATGTGAACATGGAAAAATAAACTGATGATAAAACTTTACATGGAGTAACTCATGGAAAGACTGAAAATTAAAAAAAAAAGTGCTTTTAAAATATAAAGGCTTTTGTAGCTATCTTGCAAATTAGGAGACATAAATTCTACCACTGTAGTTGTCTACTAGGTAATACTTATTGAGATTTTACTAAGTGCTGGGCACTGTCTAATAGAGTTTACCTTACCTTGATTTTCTCACTTAGTTTTCAATAATACCTAGAGGTAAGTACTATTATTATCCCCAGCTAATAGAGGATAAGGCTAGGGCCCAGGAAGCTATGTAAATTTCTCTAAGGATACACAATTAATAAGGGTCGAAAGGAAAGTTGAAGAGAGAGACTTCACCTTGATTAAAGAAATGTTTATTCATCTTGTGTGTAAATTCATGGCCTAGTTTTTTTGTGACCTAGGCTTAAGTTGTTCTCCCTTTAGAGGACAGTTCAGTACTACTTATTATTCTGTCCTTCTACCAATGTCTTGTTTTGTTATCATGGAGATAAATGATTAAGAATAATATTTATTAATAGAGCATATATATAATAGAATTAATTTGCTAAATCTATAGTTGCTGAGGAGTCTAAGAGTAGTTGGTAGCATGAAGACAGATGGCTATTCTGCAGCTATACAGTAATGATAACCCACGTTCTTTAAAATCTAACTATTTACCAGGAATTAATTTGCACATTATAGAAAATCTGAATCAGAACGTTACTAATAAGGAAATCACTGTGTTAGTTGCAATTCAGAGACGATCCATCTAACTCTATTTCCATTCTCTTATCACTCCTGTTACAATCAATCCTGCCTATAATATATAATATTATTTTCAAATGCTTCCACAATACGATCTTCACAATTCTGTGAAGTGATTATCAATGGACCCATTTTAGAGTTTCATAAACTGTAGCAAGTATTTTAAGTCATTTGCCTAAGAGTTCACAATGGCAAAGCCAGGTCATGTGCTAAAAGCTTGAAGTTTCAAATTCTGTACACATTTTCAGAAATAAGTTTTCCTCAATAATTGAGAACAAGAACTCATTTTGGTCTAGAACAAAATAAAGATACTCCCATTAGATGATGATCCCTTTATGGACATGGTCATAGCATTTCTTCTTAGCAAATTACTGTACTTTGGAACTGTTATGCACAGATAACGTCCTTTCTTAATTCACTGCTTTAGCCAACAAAACTTTCCTTAATGCAATAATATGTGTAGGATTTTTATCTGTTCACAGAAAAAAAGTTTTAGGAGAAAAGAGCAATTTTCCACTGAGGAAAACACATGTGTCAAAGGTACCGTCCATGTAGCCTTTGTTATCTGAGATTCACTAAAAAAGGCCACTTAAAATATCCATTTGTGATTACCAGAGGTAGGGGGTGGGGAGATGAGGAATTGGATAAAGGTGGTCAAAAGGTAGAAACTTCCAGTTATAAGATAAATATGTACTAGGGATGTAATCTACAACATGATAACTATAGTTAACACTGCTGTATGACATATAGGAAAGCTGTTAAGAGAGTACGGCCTGAGAGTTTTCATCAGAAGGAGAAAATTTTTTTTCCTTTTTTTTTTTAATTGTTATCTATATGAGATGATGGATGTTAACTAAACCTACTGTGGTCATCATTTCATAATATATATATATCAAACCATCACGCTATATACCTTAAACTTATACAGTGATGTATGTTAATTATTTCTCAGTAAAACTGGGGCGGGGGGGGCTGAGATTTAATCAAGATAGCAATGTGCCCAAGATCAGAGAAGAGTAGAATATTATAATAAATGGACATGCTTAATATTAGAACTAAATTTAATAGTAAATTGTGGGGAAGATGTTTGATGAAAAGTTTATTTTGTATTAATTGTGTTAAATATCTATTTTAGAAATTAATTTTATCATTTATAACAAAATTCAGGTTGTAATTGTAACTATGCACTAATTGATAGTCAAAACAAAGACTGAGTAAAGCATCTTTTGTGTATAACTTTTCTAACAAAGTTGTACGACACAAATTCTTTGTTCTGTTTAACTTTTTGAGCATGATTATAAAGAAGGGCACTTTTGTTGCTGCAAAAATCTTCTAGGGCTCCATCAATTTTCCAAGGGCCTCTCTCAAGTCTTTGAATACACAAGCCATACTCTCTTGAAGTTCCTAAGTTGGCACCATTCCTGAAAATTTTCTCTTCTCCTATTGATAATGGGTCTAACTCTGCTGCTTGATGTTTACCTGCCAATAGCTCTCTTTGTGATTGGAACATTTCCCCACACTACTTGCATCCTTTTCAGAAAACCCTGCATCTTTTATGGGAATTGAAGATTATACTTTTCAAGTAGTGTGTATTGGATTTGAGTTGCACTGTCAAACCTTTAACCTAAAATAGAGTGTCAAATGTTTCGACCAAAGAACTCCCTAGATTTAACATTCTTCTTCAGAATATTAGTATTTTAGGAATTTTGGTTCAGTTAAAATAGCAAAACATAACCTAGAGAAATAAAATAAGCATATTTTAAGTAGTTTTTATTGCATTTAATTTTGGAAAATAGATTTACATCACTAGTTATGCCTCAGGATCAACTTGTACAATGATTTATCTCTGAATTACATACAGAGAAACTGGGGTATAAGAGGTGAGGATGGTTACAAACGTAAGTGACAGATCTGTTATCCTGTCTCAGATCTGCTCTCTGGAGCAGAGGCAATTTTAATCTGTTGAATATGGATTCTAAGTTACTATCTGCCCATTCACATAATGATGGTGATTAAAATCTCAAAGAATTACAATTCGTACAAAAGTGAATAACAGAACCATCTCCTACCTGGAGAATTGGAATCGTCTGGTTTAACAGGTGGAAGGAATTCATGAAAAATGGTGACTTATCCACCCACTCTTGAGATTTTTCTTTTAATTCTGCCAGCTGCCTCAGAGTTACATTAGACTTGAAGAAAAAGAAACAAATCTGGTCCGTTAGTATTTTTCCTATATTTCAAAAACGTATCTTATGGTTGCTTTGTTACATAATTTCAAGAAACAGTTCTAAAAAGTAGAGTTAGTAGAACATTGTCAGAAATTTCCCATATGGTCAAAAGTTTTTAAGTGGCAGCTTTTATAGGATCGAGATCACTTATAAAAATTCTGGAAAATCTAGGGTTTACTTCATGTCCACAGAAAATTTACAGCCAAAAAGCATGTCTTCTGGAATTCTCACAAGTTACCCATTTTTACCAATGGTACAGTTTACTACTAAAGAAACATTCTAGTTCAAGGATATAAGAAGAAGAATACTTTCATGAATTGCTGGTGGATGTATATCATTTTTTTTGGAAAGCAATCTGACAATAGTCATTAAAACAGAATATAATATCCTTCAATCCCTCAATCTTGAACATTCACCTCTGTGAAATAAAAATACCACTGTGTAAAGTCATGGGCACAAAAGTAGTTGTTGCCGCATTGCTTACATGAGCAAAAAAACAAAAGCAAACACTAGAAACAAAAAGAATGTCCAACAATTAAGGATTGGCTGAGTAAGTTCCATAGTATAAAAAAATTTACAATCTTCAAAAAGAATGAATGAACTAAATCTATTGAATAGGAAGAATTTCCACAAGGTATTGCTGTGTGACTAAAGTAATATGCAGAAAAGTGTTATAATGAAACCTCATTTTAATAATGCAAACAATGACCATTCTGCATATGAATGTGCATACAGTATAATAATATATAAAGGATTAGAGGAATGCACATAAATTATAGAAAGCCACATCCTTGAATGCTAACATTCATTAGTTTACATGAAAGGAAGAGTAGGATCAAGCAGGGAGAAAAACAGGTGAGAGTCAAGCAAAAAGAAAAGAAAAAAAAAGACTGCACTTAGAAAATAAGCATTTAATGACTTCATTTATGCAAAATTATGTAAAAGTTTGTAGTCAATAAAGCAAATAAGGTATTAAAACACAAACAGTGAAAACAAAGATCATTCTAGAAATCAGTGATGACTTCATGTTTATTTTTATATAAACCTAAAACTAATTTATATTTATATAAACTATAGTTTAATGACCAAGTAATGGTAAAAAAGAGTTTTGTTTGTTTTTTACTTTCACTCTATCATTTTAAAAGCATCAAGTTTATAATTCAAATCACTAAAGCCAACTTTAAAAGTGAGAGAGAAATGCTATTATGGTTATATTAGGTAGGTGATAAGTATAGTTACTATTAATAATGTCTTTCTCAACACCTATCCTCTATATAAGATATTAAGTGTACAACCAAATATGAAGCCAATAATCTATAATTTAGCAGTTGCTTTTGTTCAAACTAGTTATATAATGCCCAATATTGTTTTTTCTAGTGCCATTATTTTTACATACTTTGAAACTTAGATGCTAGTTGTAGAAACATTTTCTGCTTTTGGAGATAAATTGAAAAATCTGAGGTCTTGCTCCAACTAACCACATTCTCAAGTGTTAACAAGGTTCATTTCCCTTCAAGGAGCTACCACCCAATCTACATTGTTTAAACATATACAGGGCAGAAGTTGAGAATTGTTAAGAGTTTCAGAAAGCCAAAGGTAATAGTATGTAGGCTATAAAGAAGTCTGAGTCAGCTAGAAGCTGACTACTTTAAAAATCATCTTAATACTCAAGATAGAAACTTCGAGTGATAATGGTCAAACCTTTTCCATTATTGCCTTTGTGATGGGGGTATATGGTGCGTACAAAATCCTTCCCAACAACATGGGTTTCAAGAAAGCCCAAATCACAGGTCCGGCAGGCATATTAATGATGTCTTTATAAAGAGAAAAGCAAAATGGTGCTGGAAAGAAAAAGTGTAATAAAACCATTTAATACATGCATTTAAAATCTATTCATGGTAAACTGACAAATATTATTGTTATAGCACCCCAAAAAACATGCCTTGTTATTAACAAATGTGACGCATCTGGTATCAAAGTAAGAAAGCATACTAACAAATCTTTTTTAGGTGTAAAAGTTTAATCCAATAAGCAAGTGCATAGTAAGTGATGGCATTTTGCCAAGAGGAGTTAGAAAGGTTGAAAAGCACATTTCAGAATGTCTTTCAACAGATATTCCTCACCAGCCCTTAATTTTTAAAAATATGCAAAAGTTTGCTATTGTACTAGATACATAAGAGGTGTCCAATAAATGTCTGTTGAATGAATAAAAAGATGCATAAATGCATCAATCCAATTGCTATATTAAACATCCCTATATTGTTTGGTAAAGCTCAGCCAATCATATTTTACATCTCAAAGCTTACAGATCAAGTAAACAGCTTTGATGTGCCACTGAACGTTTATAGTTCTGCTACATTCATGAAGCTCTTCTGTGTGCGATACAAATTTCTAACTCTAAAAAGTTAAGAAAAAATATTGACCAGAGCAGATTTAAGGCACATCGTTTTATCATTTACTGGCAAGGTGTAGTGGTTAAGAGGCTAGACTTTGCAGCAGACTGCCTGGGTTCAAATCATAGCTTTGATACTTTCATGTTGGACAATGGTGTCCAGGTTACTCGAGCGCTTTGTGCCTCATTTCCCTTACTAAGATGCAGCTACAGTAGCACCTACCTCACAGGTAAGTGAAGAGTGAATGAATTGATATGCAGAACACGCTTGATGTGTGGTTAAGTGCTGTATGAGTGCTTTCTTGGGGAAAATGAATGCTTCATTTATTACAAAAAGCTAAGATTACAGCTCAGCATTAAAAAAACACCCGATTAAAAAATGGGGAGAAGACCTGAATAGTCATTTTTCCAAAGAGGAAATGCAGATGGCCAACAGGCACATGAAAAGATGCTCAACATGGCTAATCATCAGGCAAATGCAAATCAAAACCCAATGAGATATTACCTCACGTCTGTCAGAATGGCCATCAACAAAAAGAACAAAAAGAACAAATATCGGTGAGGATGTGGAGAAAAGGGAACCCTCGTGCTCTGTTGGTGGGAATGTAAATTGGTGCAGCCACTGTGGAAAACAGTACAGAGTTGTTCTCAAAAAAACTAAAAATAAAACTACCATATGACTCAGCACTTCCACTCGGGTATATACCCAAAAAAACCAAAAATGCTAATTAGAAAAGATTCATGCACCTCAGTCTTCATAGCAGCATTATTTACATTTGCCAAGATATTGAAGCAGCCTAAGTGTCTATCAACAGATGAATGGATAAATAAGATGTGGTGTGTGTGTGTGTATATATATATATATATATATATATATATATATATATATATATATATATAATGGAATATTAGTCATAAAAAAGAATGAAATTTTGCCATTTGCAACAACGTGGATGGACTTGGAGGGCACTGATGCTAAGTGAAATAAGTCAGACAAAGACAAATACTGTATATTACTTTTATGTGGAATCTAAAAAATACAACAAACTAGGGAGTATAACAAAAAAGAAACAGACTCACAGAACAAACTAGTGGTTACCAGTGGGGAAAGGGAAGGAGGGAGGGGCAAGATGGGATAGGGGACTAAGAGGCACAAACTATTATGTATAAAAGAAGCTATAAGGATATATTGTACAATACAGGGAATACAGCCAATTTTAAAAAAAAAGGCCAAGATTTAGCAGACCATGTTGTTAGGAGGCGACATTCCCACACTGATTTTGAAGTATACTCACTGGCATGTAAGGGAATTCCATATTTTGCAGCAATTTGCTCTTTACTTAATTTATAAGTCAAAAAATCCTTGGTGTGGTTGCCTCTCTGCCTCTGAGAAGAGGGCAGCATGGCAATTAAATATTCAGTGGTAATTCCTTGGGAGCACAGTGCTTGGGAAATGGTACTAAATGATCCTTGTGGAGTGTTTAGCCGGTTGTTTCTGTACATTGCCTGTGAGATAAAAATACATGATTTATTAACATTATATGAGCTATAAATGCTACTGAAAACAATATAGAAGAAAACCTGATAATGCTTAGACGATCCTTATAATTCCACAATTCCTTTAAAACATGTATCCCAAATGTAAATGTACGACGCTAAACTTCTCCAATTTAAGTGGCAAAAACTTCTGCCAGAGTAGAAGAGTTTTTCTGTAAGTGATTTTTGTCAATGTACTATATTTGTAGCTGAATGTATTATAACTAATCTCAAATAAAAGTTAAGATGACAAAAGGAATTTTCCAGCAAGAATATTACTGGGTGACTTTTCTACCTGTGTTAATGGAAAACTTCCGGACAGGTGCATTTGTTTCAGGGATCTCATTTTGTCTAGCAGCGGTCGTGTGACAGAAGCCATCTGATTGAGAATCTCCTTTAGCCTTATGAAGAGTTCTATCATCTTTTCTACTGGCTTTTGATTTTCCCTAGGGAAAAACACCTGACAGGAACAGCAACAACAAAAAAAGAAATTATTTTTGTGGAGAAACTGGAACCCTCACACACTGTTGGTGAAAATATTAAAAGGTACAGTCACTTTGGAAAACATTTTGGAAGTATATTAAATAGTCAAACATAAATTTACCATACAAACAGAAATTGGATTCCTAGGCATTTACCCAAGAGAAATGAAAAAACATGTCTACACAAAGATTTGTATGGGAACGTCTATAGCAGCATTACTCACAATAGCCAACAAGTGGAAACAATCCAAATGAATGGATAAACAAAATTTATATCCTTAAACTGGAATACTATTTGGTAAAAGAAAGAAATTACTTACTGACACATTACAACATGTATGAAACTCAAAACATTACACTAAGTGAAAAAAGCTACACACAAAGACCACATATTGTACGATTCAATTTAAATAAAATGTCTAAAAAGGCAAATCCATAGAGACAGAAAATAGATTAGAGGGTGCCTGTGCTAGAGGTCAGAATGAGAATTGACTGTAAATGGACACAAGGTTTCTTTTTGGGTTGATAGAAATGTTATAAAATCAGATTGTGGTAACGGTTGCACAGTTCTATAACTTACTAAAAAACCCATTAAATTGTACACTTAAAATGAGTGAATTTTATAACATAAAAATAATACCTCAATAACTTTGCCAAAAATAAATGATTTTAAAAGTCAGAAAGGCAAATGTCAATTACATAATTCTTCATGTACGCCATTATTCAAAAATCATATAATGTGCTCCTTAAAATCAGAAAAGCTCTGTCAAAAAGCTCATGTGGTCTATCAGGTTTAATCATAATCCCCTAATGTATTTCTGTTGCAGGAAGAAACACTGAAAATATTTTTTAAATTAAAATTTTAATTTTATTCTCTCATTCACTCAATTATTCAACAAACGTTAACTGAGTGCCTGTTATGTTCCCAGCACTGGGTGAGGTGATGGGTACGAGGTGATGGGTACAGTGGTACACAAACTGGCATCATCCTTCCACTCAGGGAGTTTTGTAATAATAGGAGAAACAGATATGAAACAAATCAATGAACAAAAAGCTGGGGAATATGAGGAGGTAGGGAGTTTAGCTAAGAAATCAAAAGAAGTCTTTCCAAGATGACACCCCAAAGGGGAGAAAGAACAAACCACAGGAGGAATAGGGAGAGGAAGGTAATAGACAGAGGGGGAAAGATTTGTGAGGTTCATGAAGAGGGAAAGCTCTTGGTGTGTCCAAGGGGGTCAAAGACCGCTATATGAGGACAAGATTCATTTGGAGAAATATCACAAAGACAGAGCTGTCTCAATAACACAGCTATTAATTGCAATCAGATTTTTCTAAACCAGATTCAACATTTTAATTTTTCTTCCAGTTCTGCCAAAATTCTAGGAATTCCGACACTGATTTGAAATAAACTGACTAATGATGAGAAATTTTTATTATTTTTACTTGCAATACCTGAAAGAATTAGGAATGGTCTTCTGCTTGTAAAATGCACATATTTATTTACTATACTCAACAAGAAATAGTTGGTTTGATATATGCTCTGCAGAGACATTGTAAGATAAGGATTAAAATTTTAGATAAAAAAATTAATAATATCAATTTATATGCATTTTAAGTTATGTAAAATAAATATTCATTTAGTTAATGGTTATTTGCTAAGTTCTTCTATGGGCCAGGCACTGTTCTTGGCATTTGAAATGATTCAGTGAACAAAAAGGCCCTTGTGGAGCTTACACCAAATAGAGGTAGACAGAAAAGAAACAACAAAAGTGAATAGTAAATAAAATACATAGTATGCTGGAAGTGTAACAGAAAACAGAGCATTGAAAGGAGGCTTGAGAGGGCTACAGATGAAAGTTGGTTGCATTTTAAATAGGATTGTCAGGTTATCTTATTAAGAAGGTCAATACTGAGTAAAGACACATAGTGCAGCGAATTAGATGAAGGGCATGGCCTGGAGTGGTCCCATGCAGCAGCCCTGGGCCCGAGGAGTAGCCACGTAGGAAATGGGATTTTAGAAATAAGGAGAGGTTGTGCAGGCCCTGGGGCCCCGGCAGGATTTGAGGGTTTGCTGGAATAAAATGAGGAGCCACTGGGGAAGGTGCTGAGCAGAGGAATGACATAATACAATTTAAGTTTTAAAGGGATCACTCTTGCTGCTCAGGGAGTGGTGGGGACAAGTGTGGAGGCAAGGGAGGCCAGTTAGGGGGCCACTGCAGAACATAGGGGTCGGATAATGATGACTTTGAACAGGATTATTTGTAACTAGTCCTAAAATGCCTTCATCCCCTTTGCTGAAATGCATCAACAACATAAGTCAGCCGTGTTGCTTCTGGTTTTTCTTACTTTAAAGAGAAAAACACTTTTTTTCCAGTGTTTTCAATAACATGTAAATAATTTTGACCTAGTAGAGATCTGGGTGGATACAGGTGTTTAATTTTCCTATGTTTATATTTTTGTTTCAGTTTTTTATTCACTAAGTACTTATAAAGCATCTAGTTATTGCAAGATGGAGTTACTGCTGACTTTACAGCTCTAATAATGACCACTGTTTTGTTGTACTGGATAAATACTGGTAGCCTCTATCAAAACTTGATGAAGGAAACACAAAAAGTACTTTTTTAAATACCAAAAAAAACCTTGATTCTTTTACTTGAAAATGAAAAACTTTGTTCTAATCTTTATTTTTATCCCACAAAATTAATGTGCATTCACTTTTTAAAAAAGTTATTATAACATTTGTATTTCATACTCTAGTATAGTATATATTAAATTTAATTCCTGGTCTTGGATATACAAATTGAGAGTTAATAAGGCCATAATATTAATTTCCTCATCTATTAAATATGCAAATTTACAATATATGATTGCTAAGGTCCCACTTAGCTCTAAAATAAAGCTATAATTCCAAAAGCTCTATAAATGGATCACATTCCTTATAGTATCAGGGAGCATACAGGTATAATCAATTTTTTTTATTATACTATAAATATTAAAATATTTCATCAATAGCAACTTGCCTTGTATGTGAAGTTGTAAATGTCTAAGTAGTGCAGAAGAGTGAGTCCAATGAGGTAAGACAGACGGGATCTCTCTGGAAGAGGTATGCTGCAGAATTCCTTCATTGCATCTTCCAATTTGGGACTGGTCACATTAGCGTCACAGGAATGCCACCAGAACACACTAGAAATAATCTACAAGTTGGAGGAAGAAAAATATTTTAGCTGTGAATCCTCTGAATCCACCTGTCCATTTTGAGAGGTTTTCTTATACTTTTAGACTTCATTTAAAAATAAGACAAATTATACTCAAAATCATATAATTATTTTGTTTAAAGCACTAATTACTATCAATAAACCTAGAAAAAGTCCACAGTTCACTGGAAAGCTTAAGAAGTAAGATGGGAAAAGAGACAGAAAAAAATCCATAATGATTCCCATATTTCTTGCTTGAACGACTGGGTGAATGATGACACCAAGAAAGAAAATTGGTTTGGATTGTTTAGGAAAATTACTAGTTTAAGACTTTTGCTCTCTCGGGAATTCCCTGGTGGCGCAGTGGTTAAGAATCCGCCTGTCAATGCAGGGGACACAGGTTTGAGCCCTGGTCTGGGAAAGATCCCACATGCCACGGAACAATGAAACCCATGCGCCACAACTACTGAGCCTGTGGTCTAGAGCCTGTGAGCCACAACTACTGAAGCCCACGCACCTAGAGCCCGTGCTTTGCAACAAGAGAAGCCACCACAATGAGAAGCCCACGCACTGCAACGAAGAGTAGCCCACGCTCACCACAGTGAGAGAAAGCCCGTGTGCAGCAACAAAGACCCAACACGGCCAAAAATAAATAAATAAAATAAATAATTTTTTTAAAAAATTGATAAACTTTAAAAGAAAAGACTTTTCCTCTCTTTAAAATTTTACTCTTACTTTATTTAAATTGTATTTCATTTATATAATCATTTGAAGTTATAATCTTGTACAATAAACTCTGGGGTCCAGAGATGAAAGGTGAAGACAAAAAGCCCAGAATCACACAATAATATGAATCAACCATCCTGGAGAGTAATGCTTGTGTGAAAAGTGGTGTGTGACTATGGGAAGTAAGATGGCAACTCTATTGCCACTGAGTTGAAATAAAGAAAAAGTTTATGAAATTCAAGATTATAGAAACTTTTCTCTCTTTTCTTTTTAAAGTAATAAGAATGTATGCTCTCTATTTACCTGCTTTTACTTACTAAAATGAACCTGCTCTTCAGAGGCCAAAAATGTGATAGCTGATCTTAGGATCATATAAGTGAAAGGTGAAACCAAAGGGGAAAGAATTAATAAAGAAATATTAATTGCTGGGCTTCTCTTGTGGCACAGTTAAGAACTGCGCCTGCCAATGCAGAGGACAAGGGTTTGAGCCCTGGTCCGGGAAGATCCCACATGCCATGGAGCAACTAAGCCCGTGTGCCACAACTACTGAGCCTGAGCACCAGAGCCCATGAGCCACAACTACTGAGCCCATGTGCTACAACTACTGAGGCCCGCACACCTAGAGCCCGTGCTCCACAACAAGAGAAGCCACCGCAAAGAGAAGCCCGTGCACCAGGCAACGAAGAGTAGCCCCCGCTCTCCACAACTACAGAAAGCCCGTGAGCAGCAATGAAGACCCAACGCAGCCAAAAATAAATTAAAAAAAAAAAAAGAAAAAGAAAGAAATATTAATTGCTATAACAAGAGGAAGAAACGTGAAGGTAAAGCAGTTTTAATTTTTGTTTGGGAGAACCAATTAAAATGACACAAACATAAATATTCCAAAGTCAGCCTTAAGGGCTTTTAAAAAACTTTATCCCATATTGGAGAATAACTGGGTTGTGTTTAGAAACGACACACTCTGTCACACGTTAAGTTTTGAATGGATGAGCTCTTAAGCGCTGAAATTCTTTTAGAAAATTTCTATGACACTTCCAGACAATGAACTTGGAAAAAGGGTAAAAGATAAAACATTTCAAGTGGAAAACCCTATTATCAGCCTATGAGGAAATAACGTTACTCATTTTCACAGCAAAAAATGTTTACTATACCTCCAAACTTACCCAGAGTTCCCTTGACCATATCTATTTTATATAGTCTGTCTTGTCTTGGGGCTTTTAAAAAATAAAAAGAAGTATTCCTTTTAATTTTAGTTTCAACAAATTGTAAATGGTCTTTTTTTCCCCCAATTAGATTACTGAAACTCGACTTTGATATCATCATAATAGAATGTGAAAATTTACCTCAGATAATGTGAATGTGATAATGAATATAAAGAATTACTGATGGCATCCCTTATTTAAGAAAAGCATCTGGGGTAAAGAAAAGGAGAGGACAAAGGAGGCAAAGGAAGGGACAGGAAAAGTAGAAGGAAAGGAACAGACGATGATGTTCTCGCTTCAGGATTTTTCTTCTATTTTCACTTAAGAATTAGGCCTCTAATTTTATCATTTGCATGGAAAATTCACCATATTTGCATGCAGCTTCTCAG
Source organism: Phocoena phocoena (assembly GCF_963924675.1). Taxonomy (NCBI): domain Eukaryota; kingdom Metazoa; phylum Chordata; class Mammalia; order Artiodactyla; family Phocoenidae; genus Phocoena; species Phocoena phocoena. Next base: position 93,067,693 of record NC_089225.1, read on the forward strand.
TGTTTTACTGGTAAGTGCTCAACAAATACTAAATGATATTTAAACTTTTAAAAAACTGGATGTAAATACAAATACGTTCCACCCCACCTCAGCTCTGTTGTCAGGGGTGGGAATGGCCAGCAAATTGTCGATACTCCTATTGGACATTCCTGTTGTTCTCCTCAGTTCTTCTTTCAGCTCTTCAACATTTTTAAACATTTCTATTAACTGACCTGAAACAAAACAAAACAAAACAAAACTCACATATGGGTTGCAATGTAATTCTTTCTAGTCGTTTGTTCTAACATAGAGAAACCTTCTAGATAAAACATATAGTCAACATATATGCCTTGTGTCAGGAACAGATGTCTCTCAGTTTTGGCAAACTTTGCATCTTTAGGTTCTATTTCTATCTGATTTAGACTTATTCCTATTATGATATTATTAACCTAAGGTAACAGATTGCTCTGGATTATAAATTTTCCTTAAATGTCTACAACGAAAGGTTGATTCAAAGAAAATACGGTCTCCTCGCAGACTTTGATCACACAATGTGCTAAATATACATTTCTACATTTGATTTAAAACATCACACAAATTCAAAATGCTTTTTAACCTTGGATCATATAATATCGTCAGCTTAGGACAAGGTTTGCTAAATCTGAAATGTAATGCCACAGAGCACTTTTTCCTTAACTTTGCCCAGCACGTTACAGCTTATAAAGGGTTTTCACAATCATTACTTCAATTTTTAAATAGAATGTGTTTAATTCCAAACTCTCTTAGGACAGTTATTACAATTATTTCATATCTGGGTCAGTCAATGAATAGCAAAAAATATTTTGACCTTATTTTAGCAGATTGTGATCTCTATCTTGCAAATGCCTTTCAGTTTCTTTATGAAGTATCTCTCATGCAAATATACCTTCTTTATTTTTGGACTTAGTGCCCTTCCAATTTTGTGGCTGCCTGTTGTCCAAAATTCTGAATGTCTTTCTTTTCAGTATTGAGGTATTACGCAAAGAATAAATGTATTGCGTGATGCTCAGAATACTAATATGAGGTTCTGAATCGATGTTTCTGTAGACAGCAGAGCATCTTTATTTTTAAAAACAGATTATTCTCTCAGAAGTAAATAAATTTCATCCTTGCTCTTGCAAAAGACTATCTAATGCACTTTAATGTATCAGAGAAATAAAAGGTGAATAGTCTAACTAGTTAAATTTTTGAAGACATTTTTCTGTGAAACCAGATTTCGCTGTTTCATTCTCTGCTGGCTTGCTGTGTTGTTTATTTTAGACAAGTAACCATATTTGAAAGCTTCAGATGTCTCATGTATAAGGGCAGATACAAAGTAGGTTTGGTTAGGAACTTCAGAAAAGGCTTTTCTAAACTGCAGCATGAGAATCACATGCATTTTTAATAAGACAGCATTTAAAATATGGACGGGGAAACACCTGGTTTTTCCAAGGTGTCTGCACTGTTATTGACATGCAGCACGGCTTCTATCGTCGGCATTAACCGTGTGATATTTTCCAAGTATTTCAGTTGCAATGCCTGTTCTAGAAACCTGGAACAAAGCAGAAGAGGAAAAGAAATTGAACTAGGCATATCAATAATTATTTGAGAAGGGATTTCACCAAGGAAGAAGACAATGGAAAAACTTACCGATCCATATCTAAATTAATTTTGCTTGGATCCCCAGAAAGCAAATCCCTCAGTTTTTCAGATAGAATATTGTCATGATACAGTAAGCTGGTGGCTATTTCGGTGCTGAATTCTGCTGCTTTGAGGAGTTGCACATGAAACGCACTCTCTTCACACAGGTTCCCAAAGTCCATACTAGACAGCTGGCACATTTTCTCTAGTGAACTGAAAGTTTCAGGTTCACAAAGAAGTTTGGTCAAGTTTCCAAGTTGAGACAGCTTTCGAGAGGGGGAGAGATGGGAAACATTAGTTATGTTATTCTAAATATTTATTAGTTGATAATAAGCAACCAAAATTGTTTTACTTCCTAAAAACATTTTGCTTATGTGTTTAGTGAGTTGGCATTTGGCAACAGTTTTACCACAAAGCACTATTTTCTATCATTTGAGCTTACTGTTCTCTTAAGAATTTTATAAAACTTTTGGACCTGTTAGACCTCTTTCTCAAATGTAGTCATATCTTGTAGATTCACAGGTTGAAAAGATGTAGTTTAGCTTTATCTCATTTAAATCACAAATACTTAAACTAATTTTATATTTTAGTTTATTTTTTAAATCATGTGTAAGGGCAGATAGCAAAGCAGATTTGGTTTGAAACTTCAAAAAATGTTTTCTTCACACCCACCAGGATGCCTACTATCAAAACAAACAAACATACAAACAAATGAACAAATAAATAAATAAAACCTGAAAATAACAAGTGTTGGCAAGGATATGGAGAAATTAGAATCCTTGTGCACTGTTGGTGGGAATATAAAATGATGTAGCTACTGTAAAAAATAGTACGGTGAGTCTTCAAGAAAATTTGAAATAGAATTAACATATGACTCAGCAATTCCACTTCTAGGTATATACTCAAAAGTATTTATTGAAAGCTGGGGTCTGAACAGATATTTGTAGACCCATGTTCACAGCAGCATTATTCACGATAGCCAAGAGGTAGAAGCACCCCATGTCCATTGACAGATGAATGGATAAACACAATGTGGTAAACACACAAAATGGAATATTATTTAGCCTTAGAAAGTAAGGAGATTCTCTCACATATTATGAGGTGGATGAGCCTAGAGGGCATTATGCTAAGTGATATAAGCCAGTCATAAAAAGACAAATACTGTATGATTCCACTTATATGAAGTACCAAGCACAGTCAAATTAATAGCAACAGAAAGTAGAAATGCAGGTGCCAGGGGCTAGGGGGAGAGGGCAATGAGAAACAGGCATTTCACGGGTAGAGGATTTTAGTTTTGCAAGATTAAGAGTTCTACAATCTGTGTGTATTTAACACAATTGAACTGCACAGTAAAAATAGTTAAGGTGGTAAATTTTATGTTATGTGTATTTTATCACAAGTTTAAAAAAATTAATTAACCAAAAAAAGACTTTTTAAAACTGTGCATGAGAATCACATATATTTAAAATATGGATTGGTATATATCTTGTTTTTCAAAAGTGTCTGTACTGTTATTGACATTATCTTCTATCCTCTTACTTACTGAGGGCAACTTTTGTTCTATGGAGTGCTTAAAAGGGCCTAAAATCCCATACTTAGAGAAAAAGGAGAAAAATGAAAACCAACTACTTTCCTACGCAAGTATATTCCTCCTTGCGGTTCACTATGCTCTGTGTGTTCTGAGGATATATCCCCAAGGCATACTTCCTGGGATAAAATATTATGCCTCTGGGGAAGTCAGTTCTGTTGTGCTTGGAAGCAACCCTAGAGCTACTCTTTTCAAGAAGTGAAATAATTTGGAGAAACATCTAAAGAAGCAAATATGTGTCATTCATGGCAGCTGAGTTTCTAATCAGAAGTTGCATTTTGACAGGAATGAATTACAATACAGGAAAATGTTCAGGAATATTTCTTTGCCTATGTCAAATGGGAAAGGTACAATGATGTGTCTTGGATGAGAGATTTATAGTAACTACACGTAGGCAGTAGCAATTAAACACCAATCATCTTAGATAGTAAAAATCATTGGTCTGCTTTCCACTGTATTTAATATTCTAATTGACTTCTGGTTTTGAACTATCTAAAATGGTTTCATATGTATTAAAATGCTACTTACTAGTCTTATTACTATGAGAAATTTTCCATTCTGTAATAAACTCAATCATTTTACCAGATGTAACTGTATGTTTGTCACTTGTTCCTTCCTTTAATTTTCCAAATACTAGATATGATTAAACTTCTAATGAATAGAGCCCAACCTCTCTGCCAGTGACTTTTATTTTGGTGATTTCTTAAATAAAAAGATAAATACTGGGAGCCCAATTAATTTTTTTAATTGAGCTTTTAAGGGTGTAGTAAATTTGAATGACTTTACTCAGTAGAGACTGAAATACATTTTTTAATTGCAAGTTTGACATACATGTAACAAGAAACCAATAAAAGTCCATGGAGTATAATCTTGGCTTGATAAAAGATATAGGAGAAATTGGAAATCTAGCCACGTTACTGAAGTAGAACTGGTCCTCTGAAATAAGAATTTAGTTCAGGGTTAATAATGTGGCCTGTACTGTGAGGCACACCCGCCAAGGAGCAACGTCATGGTCATTTACAATTTGTCATTATTTACTACCTTCTTCTAAAAGCAATACATGCATTAAACTTTTAGAAACTTCACAGATCATTAGTAATCAACATACATTCAGAGAATTATAATTATCTCTTCAAAAGTATGTGTCAAGCCCAGATTACAGGTTTGTCACAGTCTCATGTATCACGACACTGGTCTACATAGTGAGGGCTCAGGCCTAAACTTGAACAATGACCCATAACTAACTCCACGTCCAGCTGTGACTGAATTCCCTAGTGCCTACAGTTCCTAATGCATCTGAATCATAATTGTAGGTAACATGATGGCGTAAACTTCAAAATACTGTATGTGTAAAAATACTGAAACTGCAACACTCCTGGGCCCTTAGCAGGTAACTGAAAGGAAACGAGACCTATTTAAAAATGTAAAGGTATTACAATATAAATAGTGTCCTATCTGTATTTCTTCTTAATATAGAGAATACCCATTTTATGAGTATTTCCCCAATCAGGAAGTTATCCTTCCCACCAGAGAGACTGGAAATAAAAGAGGAGAAAACAGACGGTGAAGGGAGGAGAAAACTAAAGTTCAGGAAGAGTAGAATGTTCGGGGCTAGAAAAGAAAAAAAGTCACCAATGAATGACAGGCATTTGGCATTTTGGAGGGTCTAAACCTTCTTAGAAATATCATGAATAAAAATGTTAGGGTGGGCCCTAACTCACTGTCACAATCAAGATACCAATTACCAAGGAGGATGAAGCAGGGAAGTAAAAGCATCTCTTCTTACAAAACTCTAGGAGTCTGTCTTCATTCTTTCAATGATATGTGCTGAATATTTTCCATGTGTCAGACTGTGCCAGGTGCTGAGAGTACAGAGTAAAGTGACAGACTTAACCATGTTCCTATGGAGCCTGGAGTCCTGAAATGAACGGGTTCTGTCAATTGCAAAGAGCAGCCATGCTTGTTATAAATGACAACAGATTTCCCACCTAAGGGACGGGACTGTAGTTTATTTCCACTTCTGTGGCTTCTTGAACCTTTTTCATAATGTAACCCACAAGGGAAGCAGTATACTCAAACTGTGGATGCTGTTTTAAGTTATCCTTAGCTCCATTCCCATACCATTATTGTAAATGACTGAGAATGCATTGTTTCCATTTCCCAATGTATATTGTGTGCTGCTCAGTTACTTTGCAAGTTGAGAACTACAATGAGTAATTGCCCAGGTAATATGATTACATCACCAGGGCTCTACTTAAACACCATCATTTGTTCACAAATTCATAAGTCAAGTCTTAAGATACTACTATGTGCTAGATGTGAGACTTTAGAGATGCAGAAGGCATAATTTCATCAGATTTTACACTCTAGTGAGGGAAATAGACCCTACATATACCATGAGCTATAATGCTAAGTAGTAAATTCCAAAAGCCAGAAACCTCACTGTAATCGGAGATTCCTCTTCCCTATGCCTCACACCTCACTGGCTGCCAAGTTGTGTCAACCCACCTCCTACAATGCTCTTGAAATTCTTTTCCTTCTATTCTCTGCCACCGACATAGTGCAGGGCCTCACTTTTTGCTTAGGTTACTACAAAAATCACCTACTTGGCTTTCTTCCAATCTGTCCTCCATAATTCTCCCAGAGAGATCTTTTCCGAAAATGCAGAATTCACCTTCTTCAAATTCACAATTTTCAGGATCAGATTCAAACTCCTTGACTAAATATAAAGAGGTCTTGGGGATCTGGGTCCCCTTTCCTGCCTCTCCCATAGGCATCTTGTGCTCTAGCTGGACACATAACTCCAGGTAACCTATATCTGTCCTTCAGGTTCACGCCTCTGCCTTCTTACCAACGCATGTCTCTATGTCTGGAATGTAGGACTATAACCTAATCCTACACAGCCTGCAAGGACTCAGAGTAAGGAGTATCTCCTCCATGAAATTTCTTCTCTCCACCTTCATGCTCTGCAGTCTGAGTCAGATATGCCACCTCCATAAACAGAATCCTGCCCATCCACATACCACAACACTTATCTTACTGTGTTATAACCATTGGTCTGCTTTTCCATCTCCTCCACTGGATTGATTACTAAAGATTTGGGGGTTAGAGATTATATCTTTTAAATAAACAGATTAGCATTATGAGAGCACAGATGATGGATGGAATGAATGAATGGGTAAATATTACATGCATACGAAGTCATTATCCTGACTTGGAAACAGTGAGAAAGGAGATACTCTAAGAGTGACATTTAAACTTATCCTTGAAGGATGAGTAGGACTTTTCCAGATGAATGCATAACTTCCTTCTCATTTGCACAAACTAAAATAGTGCTAAATTAAGTACACTAGAAATTTTGATCCATGTAGAAGACTAAGACTACAATGCAGGTAGTCTAACTAGCATATTTATTTGTAATATACATGGACACATGCTTTGTACGCCTGCTTAGTTAGACCAGGTTGACTATACAGCAAGTCATCCTGCTTGCTCTGCATAAACCAGTTCTAATTTTACTTTATCCCTGGTTACATGAATCCAATTAAACTGCTGTTCTTACTAGGAGAGCTGCTTTCAAAATTTAAAGGGTTATTTAAGAAAGAGAGTGAATTTCATGATAACCTGCGTACTGTATGTATGAGCTAAACAAAGAATAAGAGACAAACACCAACCAATTCAAACTTCAGAGTTAACATTTTTCCCACTGCGTTCCCTCCCTTTCTTCAATATCATACATTTTAATAAGATTTACAGTATTAGTTTCTGCTTCTGATGATAATAATACAAATAAGGTGAGTCAACTTCTGAGATTTTTGTACGCTGTGAAGTCTAAAACATCAGCTTTTGAAATCAACTTTTATAGTTTTAAAAACTAGGGGGCTTCCCTGCTGGCGCAGTGGTTAAGAATCCGCCTGCCAAGGCAGGGGACATGGGTTCGAGCCCTGGTCCGGGAAGATCCTACATGCCGCAGAGCAACTAAGTACGTGCACCACAACTACTGAGCCTGCGCTCTAGAGCCCACGAGCCACAACTACTAAGCCCACGTGCCACAACTACTGAAGCCCACACACCTACAGCCCATGTTCCACCACAAGAGAAGCCACCGCAATGAGAAGCCCACGCACCGCAACGAAGAGTGGACCCCGCTCGCCGCAACTAGAGAAAGACCGCGTGCAGCAACGAAGACACAACGCAGCCAAAAATAAATAAATAAATTAAAAAAAACCACAAAAACTAGGGACATTTCAAATTAGGAATCAAATTTTTAATGCTTTTTCAAATCGTGTAGCTTCATGAGACAACTACATCAGGAGCTGTTCCTTTACGTATTGCATTCTGTAATTAGTCTCTTATGGGTCATTTCAGACAGAGATATCCACTGATTAAAAACAAAATACAATTATGTAACACCAGAACTCTTGTCACCCTTTTTCTAGCATTAATCTAGACTCAAAATAGAACCAGTATTTTAAAAAATACAGATTTAAAACTTAAATTACAAATATATCTTGCCAGAGAATTACAAGAAGTTTTTGAGGTTTTTTGTTTTTTTTTTTCTTTCATGGCTTACTTTTGATTTCAAGACTTCAGGAACTGGAGAGAAGTAATCCTCACAGGAACCATTTTGAAGAAAAGATTTTTTAAATCGAATTGTAGAGTGCAGCAGTCTTAAATTTTCTGTAAAGGAGGAGAAAAGAATTACCTTATGTGAACTGCAAGGTCATCTAGGAAACCTATTTGAAAGACACCTTTATCCTAATTGACTACTAAGTTTTTTCTAAGATAATAGCCTATTTCAATCTAAATATAAAATGAGTGAAAATTTAATCTTTCCTTGAACCATGGAGACTATAGAGTTCATTATTTTTAAAATATTCATAGATATTCTGCTTAGAGATAAAAATATTTCCAGCAAAGGTGCTATACAGTTTTGGTTCTTGGTGAACTGAACATGCTTTTATTTTGGATGTACTATTAACTTGAAGTGTTTGAGAGAGAATAGGTTGTATAACACTGTGACACAAATATGCCCTTCCAACCTTGATTAATTCATGTCCGGTAAAGAGAGACCACACTTAAATACCTATTGTGCTATTTGCTTGCTATTAAGTCTCAAAAAGCTATTTTGGTGTAGGAACAGTGAATGTATATCTCCTACAAAGTGTAAGAAAATAGATGTTTTATCTTTAAAAAAAGGAAAAAGAAATATTTGATTAAATGCAATCTTTATGGTTAAAGTGTGTAAGGATCAGAAGTAAAAATAGTCTGCTATAAAAATGCCTTTCTTTATGTAATTTACATCTGCTTTTGGAAGTCTACATTATCCTTCTTCATTATTTTTTGACAACTAAGATTATTGAGGGCATAGAAAATGTCACAGAGGGTTATGTGAACTCCTAATTCTGGAGACTTGGAAAGTTTATCCAGGTGGCCATTAACACATCTGTTATCCGGCCATTGTACATTAAAGTTTGTCCAGGTGGCCAGGTGGTACTAGCAGCAGGGACAGGAGTAATAACATAATAATATGATTAGACAGTCCCTTTATATATCAAACCACTGAAACAGATGCATATGGAAACTAAGATTTTTAAATTTTCTTTCTTTTTTAAGCCAACATCTTATAAGATTTACTATTTTAGAACAAAATTACAAACCATGAGTAGCATTTTGACTCTTAAGAAGAGTATTACCTTTTGATCCCCTGGCCAAATTGTCAGTGACATTTCTCACACATGCCAAGTACGGAATATAAGGACTATCTACTGATATATTTAAGAGGGCATCTTCAAAGTTTTCCAGTATTAGGAGCCTATAGAATTAGAAAAGAATATATAAATTAAGTCATATAAAAATAAAGCAAAGCCATTTTGTTGAGATCATGTGAGTCCCTAGTTGTTTGGCATTGGTTGATTTGAGCATTGAAGCACTGTGAAGCAGGACATCTTCCCCCATCCAGCCCAGCTGCACAATGACAGCACTACTCTGGAATCTCTAAGTATTTACCTTTTCCATGGGCATTATCCCTATATTTAATTATTTTGATATCAAATCATAAGTGATCTTAAGATCATTTCTAGGCACATTTACATGAAAGAAAAATCACTGGGCTAGGGTTGCCAGATAAAATACAGGAGTCCCAGTTAAATTTGAACTTCAGGTAAATAATGAACAATTTTTCAGTATTAGTATGTCCCATGAGTCTTGTATGTCTCCTTCCCCTCCCCTCCCCTCCCCTCCCCTCTTCTCCTTCCCTTCCCTTCCCTTCCCTTCTCTTCTCTTCTCTTTTTTCTTTTCTCTTTCCTCTAAATCTGGCAACCTTTCTCTGGGCTTCAGTTTCCTCTCTTGTCAAATGATCTGCTAGATCCCTTCCACCTACAATATTCTCTAAATAATTTAAATTCATTTAACTGTGATTAAAAAGAAATGGTAGAATCCAAATGAACAATATAAGTTCCTTTTTTTTTCTTTAAACAACCAATTCAGAGTTCCCAAATTATCCACTTTCTGGTTTCCTTTCAAATTGACTGGCATGTGAGGACATAGTCTAAGATTTTTGAGGCATACATATGTGAGTGAGTAAACATGTGTATGTTACGCATGCCCTGTCACTTCAACTGTGAGGCTGCATCTCTACTCATTTTGTAACTTCTTCCCTTAGTGTCTACCATTGAATGTTATGTACAGCAGAGACAGAACAAGTATCAATGGTTTATTTGGGAACCATCTATTTTGAATCAAACTGCACAACACACAAATTAACTAGTTCTATTGGATATTTAAGTCAAATACTAATGGAAGAGACTTATCCTGGCATAGCTAGTAAACATGTAGGACAATGTTTGCATTAACACTAAAGAAGTCTCAGGGTGTTTACATGTGGGTTAATGACACTGGATATTTGAGGAAGTTTAACAAGAAAAATAAATCTATGGCAAGAAAAGTTCCTAACTTGGCAGTCAGAGCACAGTTAATTGGTCAGATGGCTGACTCTCATTTAAATACAATCCACAGCCTCCATGTTTAAAAAAATTGCACCCATTCCTGAGGCTTCTTGTTTTGTTTAGGCATTTCCTTGACCAGAGACTCTCCTCTCAGTATTATCTCTCTTTCTTTTGTGTTTGTCTTCCTCTTTGTCTTAATCATTATAGCACTGAGCCATTTCCATTCTGGTGTTGTGCTCGGGAGCAAAATACTGGTCTACCTTTCCAGATGAAATGGCACAAGAATGGTGAATGGTGAAATTTCAAGCTTTAAAAAGAAGAATGTTGGGCTACAAGTGACCTTGAAATATCATCTAAGCATTATCTTAGTTCCATAAAGAACATCTGATTGCCAAGATTTTTGAGATTAGATTTAAGATACACCAAAAATTAAATACATATGTGCCACTGTTTCGGCATAAACATCCAAGTATTCCTTTAAACGATTTAATTTATGTATTCTTTATATAAAAATCTCACCTACTTCTTAAGAATGGTTACAACTAAAGATGAGCTTATGGACGTATGCATGCATGTGTGTGTCCGCGCACACACACACACAACACAATAAAAAATAATTAACTTTAGTGCAAAAATAATGAGGGAGAAGAGCTTTGAGGGAAAAAAATTTTTTGAGCAGCTTTCTTTAGAAAATTCTGGATCATAAACATTTTTATCTCATGCCAAGTACTGCCACTCTATGATTATTTTAAAGTGTGGAGGGAAAGGAAGTCCAAAGATAAGAAATCCCTTAATTGCATCAATCTCAACAAGAGCCATCTTAAAAGTATTGAATTCTTTCTAATAAACTGTCAGCTAGCTGTCAGTAAGCAATTACATTTGCTGTGGAATTTTCAGGTCTGAAGCGCTAACATTATCAATGCTACGGATGCCCCAAGGCTCTGATAAAGATACCTGGCTTCAGCAATAAGCATCCAGTTGTCTCAATTCAGAGGTTTATATATATATATATATATATATATATATATATATATCTTTATTGGAGTATAATTGCTTTACAATGTTGTGTTAGTTTCTGTTGTACAACAAAGTGAATCAGCTATAAGTATACATATCCCCTCTCTCTTGAGCCTCCCTCCCACCCTCCCTATCCCATCCCTCTAGGTCGTCACAAAGCATCGAGCTGATCTCCCTGTGCTACGGAGAAGTTTCCCACTAGCTATCTATTTTACATTTGGTAGTGTATATATGTCAGTGCTACTCTCTCACTTTGTCTCAGCTTCCCCTTCCCCATTGTGTCCTCAAGTCCGTTCTCTCAATCTGCGTCTTTATTCCTGCACTTTCACTAGGTTCATCAGTACTGTTTTCTTAGATTCCATACATGTGCATTAGCATATGGTATTTGTTTTTCTCTTTCTGACTTACTTCATTCAATTCAGAGGTTTTTAAAAAAAATTATTTTTCTGGCTATACAGAGAATGTGTTTAAAAGACTTGATTATTTGGGACATGGAATCCTGTCTGGGGTAAAATTGCCCAGAGCTGTGAGATTGCTCTTGGGAGAAGCATCTGGTTCAGCCACCTTAGAGGAGGAGAGATGTGGGAGCAGAAAGAGGAGGTGGTTATTGATGGAAGGATTTTGCCTAGAATTACCCAGAGTTGGGGAACTTCTCATTGAATAATAGAAAGTTTATAAACAATTGCAGATTTTATTTTAGAAAAAGAAATGAATGGTTAAAAGTAAGTCCTATTATTTGTTTTTATTTGTACACATTTCCATTAGCACAAAAATATATTCTTTGGGACTAAAGTTAAAGAATCTCAATAGTGTAATTTATCAGGCCCAAACAGCCTTTTACATAACAGGCCACCTAGTCTCTAAATTTGCCTTGAACTATGTGCATTTACTTCAGTCAGCTTCTACCATAACTATTACAGTTACTTCAGAGAACTGTTTATACTAATGGTCATTAGAAGCTGAGGTAACTGCTGTTATTTCCACTGCCTATTCCTGAGACAACGTATTTACATGCCCCACAAAGAGTCCAAAATCAAATTACCAATAAACAGTTTTGGCTACCTGAATACTACTGAAGCAAACAAAGTGTGCATTACCTTGAGTGAGCATACAAAATATTTTGATTTTTTAAAACCGAAATAAATAGTAATGCAAAAAATTGGAGACTTCTACATCTTTCATGATGGAAGACCTGAAAAGAGTTGGAAATTGCGCCTCCAGCTAGATTTTCCTCATAGACATAAGGTAACCAATCCAGACAGAACATGTGGGATCTAGTTATACAATCTTAGAACTGAAAAAGAGATCCTCATGTTGCATTATCCGAAAGTATCATTGAATAATACCAAGAAACAAGTTTCAACTTTACTGCACTTCAACTGTATCTTTTTCTTTGGTCAGTCAATAATTGATTTTTCTATTCCATGGCATTAGGTACTGATAAAAGAATTATGCTTATGAATTGTTTTGTTTGCTTATTCAGCCAAGTTACTTACCAGTTTAGAAATAAACCAACAAACCAACAAAGACTTACTGTGCAGCCAGGCTGCTTGGGGATAGAGACTGTCCATCTTCCTCACTCCACACATCTGTTGTATTATCAGAGCCACCTAAAGTGATAATATTTATACAGGAGAATATTTAACATTTCTGTAAAGGATTTATTTTTCTAAGCAAAAATCATTCCAGGTCAAATTAATGGGAAAAAAATGCAGGAAGTCTGCAGAATTTTTCTCCAAAGGATTTTATAAGAGATGTCTAAGCTCTTTCAGTTGGAAACATTTAAGATATTTATAGGAAATAGATGCCTACTAATTGAAATAATTCCAATGGTCAAGCATATGCATTTCGAACAAATTATTTCTCTGTGCATCAAACCATTGCACTATTTTATCCTAAAACCTGTATGCACAGATGACTCTTAAATATCATAATGCAAATTGACTATCCCATGACTTCTTAATCAAACGAAGCCAATTTCAGTCTTATGGATCACTGGATTTTTTTGTTTGTTTGTCTTCGGTTGTCTAGAATGTAGCCGTAGGAAACATCTACCATCACTAATCTATATTTTCTATCTTTCAAAAAGCAGCCAGTGATTTCAACTGAATGCAGCTGTGAATGCAAATTGGCTAACGTTAACAGAACCATTCTGAGTGGTCTCAAATAATATGAAAGTTTGGAATGTGGAAGTCAATCACTAAGTTGGGTCTAATGGAAACCATATGTGAAGATCTCATTCAACACAGAGAATTGTCCCTAGAAGTTAAACAGGTTCCTTATTTTGCTTGCTGCATAACATTGTACTGTTAAAGAGTAAGTGTGCAACAACAGTCACATGCAAAATTGAAAATGAAATACTTTAAACAGCTACTACATAAATAAAAACATCAGAAATCCAGTGCTTTCATTCGGCCCCTTTAAGGCAACGGTATTACTTATTTCAGTCTTCCCTGTAGACACTACTAATTCCTTATAAATAATCCAGTAGTTTTAGTGCTGTCATTTTTTAACATTGGCCTAACCATTTTCAATAGGATATTTTACTGCCAGCTTTAAGGCTTCTCCCATTGTCTCTAGTTCGCGTGTTCTAAAGCCTTCTAAGAAGGTCCTAGCACAAAACTAGGAAACCATCTGTACTTTTCTCACGCTGATCATTTTGTTTAAGCACGTGTGTAAAAGACTCACAAAATTAAAGACCTCCTTGCCTACGTCTGTATCAGTCATGTCTGAGCAATGTCTGCTCTGTCCCTAGTATCTGGCAGAGTGACCTTTTCAGTTTTCCTCTCTGGCAGAAGGGAGTTCTCTGCTCTGCTCAGATGCAGCTAAGTATTATTGCTCTAATGATAGCAATGCATTCGTGAGTGAAAGGACCAAGAAGAAGATACCCAGAATAAATAAACCTAATTAATAATGGTAATACCTATTATTTATTGGCAACCATATAGAGAATAATCCAGGATAGGACTCCGGAGGCTTACGCTTTTGCAGTGTAAAAGTATATAAAACCATTTTCCCAAGATGATATCTTGCTCACTTTGAATTCCTATGTGATGCTGAGCAAGTTCATTAGCATTTGTATTCTATATGGTTATGGAGTGTCTCTTCCTCATCACGCTATTCAAATGAATAACTAATAGGAATTAACTTTATACATATCAACTATAGGCTTGACCTTGCTGTTAAGTATGGACTTCTCCCTCTGGCCACTTTTCATTCTGGACTCTAAGGTGTCTGAGAAGAAATACTGTATTAAATAGGCTTTAATGAAGTGGAAATTGTTACAGACCTTTAAAAAGTCAGATTTTACTTTATTTGTAGAATTAGGCATATATAAAAAAGGGTGCCCAAAGACACAGAAAGAAATCCAGTGCACAGATAGCCTCTTTCACCAGTAAAGATTGCTTTCTGCTTTTAAAGATGTAATTTCATGTAATTTACTATACTTTGCAAAACAGCAAACTTCAATGAGCCAAAAAGGTAATCTTTGCTCTCAAAACTCAGTTTTATAAATGAAAATACTAAACTGTGAAGTAGGGATCCTCAGTGGGGTGGAGCTGAGAATTAGACTCCTTAAAACAGGAAGTTAGGAGACAAGCTTCTTCCCAAGTTGTTTATTAGCATCTCCATAGTATCATGGTTGCTGAGGAGGCTTCTGAAAAAACCTTGAACTATGTTCATAACCAGGGTTGAATCAGAACTAGACATGGGGTGGGGAGGTCTGAATTAGAAATAGACATGTGGTGTGGAGAGGAATTGGGCAATGGCTATCAAAAAATGTATCATGTGAGAAGGAATCTGACACAAATAGTCAAACTCCATCAGTGGCTGAAAGTGGAGCCAGTTCTGAGGTTTGGTGGTGGCAGGTACTTGTGTGAGCTACCATAGTGTGTATATGTCCCAGACAGTAAATATGAGTGAGGCCATCTAACAAAGAGCTTGGGGACCTGGCTTTGGGCTTAGACAGATCTAGGCTCTAAATCTCAGTTCAGTCACTTGCTGGATGTATAACACAGGCAAAGTGCCCAGCCTCCCTTTGCCCCAGTTTCTTTGTCTGCAAAATGGGATAATAACGATCTCTTATAGAGTTGTTTTGATGATCGAAGGGACTTAAGATAATAAAATATTTATCACTGACACAAAAAATACTACCCTTTTATTTTTTCTTTGAAAGAGAGGAGTGAGACCCTCAAAGCTATCTGAGCCCTGTCATGCATTAGAGAGGACCCAAGCAACTCTGCTTTAAGAAACCATTCCACTCCAGTTTACTGAGTGTAAAGCCAAGGGAAGAAGTATGTTCACAAATACTGCTAAACACCATGGAGATTAAGCATGGGTGGCTTGGGCAACGTGGCAGATATCTGTACTTCAAAACAAGTTTGAGTTTCCTGAAGGATTCCCAGAAATACCTGGAAGGATTTTTCAAAGGCCATGAAATTTCTGCTCAGGCAGGTAGGTAGGGGCTTAGGGTTAATGACTTAGGAATTGACATTAATGCTACTGTGTTGGTATCCTCAGACTGATAAAGTCACACGTGTAGGAAATTAAAAAACAAACAAATATAAGCACATCTAATTTAAAAAATAAAAGCACATTTCCTTGATGTATTTCCTTGTCATCCTGACTATCCAATTGCATGGCTTAATACATGCCAAAATCATTAGCATATTCACAGACATGAGACATGGCCATTGTTAAGTATTGAAAATTGAGTTAGTTATACTGTTCAACAGAAAAAAGTGTTCTGCTGCCTCAGTTAATGACAGGTTCTTTTGCTTCTAAGGCACTGAGGGGCTTCTGTCCTTTGTAAAAAAATTTTCAGCTTCATCCTTCTACTTTACAATTACAAGATGTGAGTCTGAAGATGAAAAGGAAAAGAATGGTAAAGAGAACTTGAAGTTCTCAAGTCTTTAAAACGAAAATCTAAAAATATACAGAGGAAATAATTAGTGTCTTTTACTATACTGCCTGGTTTTCTGGTCTGGACTTTTTTAAAAGTGCAAATTTTTTTTTTAACCTTAATGTTCGTCGAGACCATTGAATTTAACAGCAATCAATCTTGCAAGCTAGTCATTAATTCTGTAATTGATGATATAAAAAATGTTCTAGACTAACAGAAATTGGTATCCAAGTGTATGTTAGAACCTCCTTCGAGAAGTCTTCAAAGCCTTTCCAAACCTGCTATTCATATGAAAACTAATAAAGACCTTGTAATAAACAATCAGGTTGTGACCTGATGCTCTCAGGACACTTACCAGTAATCCAAAGGTAAAGTCTACGTATTTAAAAGCTGACAAACTCAGTTGAGAAAGCCTATTTCTAAATTCATTCAGGAGAGGTAAATGCTAACGAAACATTTTACTTGGGAAGTACGGATTTATTCCTTATAGCCCTTAATGTTTGTCTGTATATGGCTGTGTGTGTGTCTGTGCATTTCCATGTGTGTGGTATATAATGCTATCCTCTATATGCAAAGGTGATTTCTTTCTGATTCACTAGCAACATGCTATAGTTTGTCTTATACCTATAAGTGACAGTAGAGCTATACTGATCTATTCACGCTCTGACGTCCATCATGCATTTTCAAGATGGTTGGTTGAGGGGTATATTCTTACCAAAGACTCATCCTGATTAAAAAGACAAAATTTGAAAATGAGGGCAAAGATACTGCAATTCAGTGTAGGCTTTTGTTCAAAAAGTAGTAGTAGAAATCTACTTGCTGAGGCTTACTCCCTTACTCTGATATTTATTTTTCATACCAACTATAAACATAGCATTATAATATAGCTAAGAGAGATCATTTTTACCAAAATAAAAATCCTAGAAAGTCACAGCCTCTTTTCTGGCCATTTCTCCTTGTCTCCACACTTTGGTTACCTAAAGACCCAGATTTAGTTGTAGTTTATGTCTCTACCTAAGAATAATACCATCCATAACTGATTACTTCTCTTTGTTTTTTATTTTTAATGGAACTGAATACAGAATTACAACACAGAATTGAATACAGGAAGATGGTAATATAATACCTTGAGATGGGGAGTCCAGAGTGTAAAGCAGATGTTTAACAGATTTATGGAGAGCTCTGAAACCTTCATTAGTTGTAACCCGTGGATAAACCCTCTGCACGGCCAGCAGTACACTAACAAGTTGAAAAACAATTAAACCAGATTGTATTTCAAGGTTTGCAGACAGAAACAAAAGGTTATTCAAGGAGAAAATAGCTACAGTATAGAAAACTATTCTTACAACATAAGAAACAAGATGCTGCTTTTGTCGTCTAATTACTTGTTTGTTTATGCACAAAATCCCAACAAAGTGTTCTTGAACCAGACAGAGCACTTCACCCGTTCCAGGATTCTAAAACCTAAAAGGCCTTAAAGTAAGAAGTGAACTTCATGTCAGTTTTTTTTTTTTCTTTGTTAAGACCTAAAAATAAGTGGTTAGAAATAGAAGCTTCCAGTGAAAGGATACTTCTTTTTTGTTTTTAATTAAAGGAAAAAATTAAATATTGGAAATTATTTTCATTAAAAATCAAGCCCAGATAAAAGATCCAGTTTCAAGAATAATTATTAATTAAGCATTTGATAAATATTTATCTTTACAAAGGTAAACAAATGGTAATGTTTTTGAAAAAAAAATGGAGCTTGCCCTAATTAAAGACTGCATTCTAGCCCCTAAATGGCCCATAGGCACTGCTCCAGGGGTAGCTCAATATTAATATCCAGACTAACTGGCACTGTCTTCCTATGAGTTTTACGTTACTAATAAGATGGGCGGTCTACACTGTGGATGAACAATGCTGGAGTTCATTCCATATTTCCAAAAGACCAACTAGTGACTTAAGAAATGCCTTTTTTTATCCCCTTATTGTCATTAGCACATTTAAAAAATGTTAGCATTGTACAAGTATGTCTGAATTTCACAAATAACTGTGAGGCAATGCTTTAATATACATGAGTAGTAACTTAAAAGGCTTTGTTAAGGATTTGCCACTGTGAAGTTAAACGTAATACATACTAGGTGATAGTTTTTCCATATGCACCCTAAGCAGCTGGCGGCTCACTCCAGCAACAGCGTGTGCATATACTTTCTACCATATTTTTGGAATTTTTAATATTTAAATTAAGGTCATTTTAATTTTAGCTCCCTAGCTATGAATGAAAATATTTAGAGAGCTAAGAGTATCCTCTAGTTTCTAGTAGATATGTGTCTATATATAAACATATATATATTTATAATTTTATTTACTTCTCTAATAGTTCCATAAAGTCATTTTCATTTGTTTTGTTTTATAGACAGGAAAACTAATGTTCAAAAAGTTAAATAACTTACACGAGGTTATCCAAATAAATAGAACTGGTTCTGTCTAATTTCAAAGTTCATGTTCTTTCCACTTTATGTCTTGCCTCTGGCACTTTGCCCCAACATGGCGGGGAGGAGGACAGAACATTTCTGCACTGAGCCCACAGCATTGTTAGCTTGTTTTTACAGCTGTGCGCTTGGCCATAGGGGCATGGCTGTATTTTTTTCATTTCTGCTCTATATACATAACAGTCAATACCTCAGGCATTTTTATATTTGCCCCCAAGAATCTCCTGGTTCTCAGACTTTGAGTTACTTCTGAACCCTGGTCACCGTGGAGACCAGTTAAATGTTCTGAGGTTGTAGATCTCTGCCAGCCTTCTCCCAGCTTGGCCTTCTGCTTGACTCAGCTAATCTGTTGTCCCAAAGTAACACCTTCAAAGACTGAACACTTGGCAATCTCATTGTAACTGTCAGCATTATTGTTATTAATATAATTAATAAAAATGTCAGAAGACTTAATTCATCTTTTTCTAACAAAACGTGACTTAAAAATGACACCTGACCATTGTCCTCTCTGAAATCCTTTAAACTATTGATCAAAATACTTTTATTTCACTTCACTGATTTTGTTTTTCTGTCCTTTTCATCATATACAAATGGAAGTTATCCAAAACAAGTTTCCTTATATGTAAAGGTAAGTTAAAAAGGAGTTTTTGTGATTCATATCTTAGCACAACTTCTTCCTCATAAATGGTGAATATCATGTATCTTTTTTCATATACAATTCTTGACTTTTGAGATTACTCATTTTTGCTAACCTCTGTCATAATCTTAACATTATATAATCTGGTTTCGGTGACTGAACTATATTACAACTTTGTAAAATTGCTGGTGTAAATAACCTCAAAACCTTTTTATGGGGCTTATTTGTCCATATTACTTGATCAACAAAGAGTAAGATAAACCAATGATTTGATGATAAAATACAGTCATTTGTGAAGAATTTACAGATTTTAGTGATACTGTTAGTTTAATAATAATAGTAGGGCTTCCCTGGTGGCGCAGTGGTTGAGAGTCCGCCTGCCGATGCAGGGGACACGGGTTTGTGCCCCGGTCCGGGAAGATCCCACATGCCACGGGGCAGTTAGGCCCGTGAGCCATGGCCGCTGAGCCTGCACGTCCGGAGCCTGTGCTCCGCAACGGGAGAGGCCACAACAGTGAGAGGCCCGCATACCGCAAAAAAAAAAAATAATAAAATAAATAATAATAATAATAGTAAAGAAGATTTAACTTTAAAAAACTAGTGTGTGTTTCCTTTTTTATAAAATGGGGATATATGTAGTCTCAATCTCAAAGAACTGTTGTGAGAATCAAATAAAACTAATGCAACAACATGAGGGCTTATTATAAGGTCTTTGAACAAATATAAACTCTTGGAAGCTTATCAGAGAAGATGAGAAAATTCTTGTGGTGCTTCAGACATTAGTGATGGAATCCACTGTGCTCTTAGTGACATATTACAGAAGCAGTCTGGGTTCTGGAGTTAAAAAACCCAGGTTCAAACCCTCCTAGCGGCATGATCATCAAATATTTAATTCTTATAACCTTCTGTTATCTCACTTATAAAATAAATAATAGTTCTGTTGTAAGTTTCAATGTGATATATATGAAGGGTCCAGTAAAGTGTCCGGCATGTAACAGGCAGCCGGTAACCGCTAGCTGTTAATATAGCTGTTGTTGTTTTGTTTAATGCACATTTCCAAATTAGCTGGACAGCCAAAACCTAAGTATGTGTCCATCAAACTCTGAATGCTGGCCATGCTCAGATCTCTTTTATGAGGAATGCAGGCTTTAAAAGGGTTTCTTCTGCAAAATTTTTCAAATCTCTGTGCCATAAGTGTCAAATAAAGCCAACCCAATATGCAGGCTTAAGCTGGCTGCACCTGAGGGAGGCCAAACCCCTTGGGGTGGCTTGGTGTAAACTCTAGCCAATGGGGTTGTTTTTTACTGTGTAGTACCAACCAAAACCCAATGAAATATTTTCTTCTTGGACAGTTAAAATACTAGATGCACCAAGCCCTGGTTGTCCCTGAGTGAGCCTGAGTCAAGGTTCCAATCTACTATTGGTCCTGCTCTACCATCTTTCTCAGAAGTTCTGGGATAGCAACTGACACTGTAGATGTTATGATTAGTGTTCGTCCTTGCTTCCCCATAAACCTGTCAATAATCCTGATGACCACAATGTGTGTTTCTCCTTTGCTTAACTAATACACTTACTTTTGTTGCCAAGATCTGCAATAAGGTGCTGAAGGATTATTTGCTGTGTTTAAATTACCTACCTACCAGTGATCCTACAGGTAATATTAAAAAAAAAAAAAGAAAAGAAAGACTTCTTTATGAACAGTAATATTCCCCTTAATTCTTACTTTTTCTTACCTGTTTGCACTTCGAAGAACATCAAATAGATTGCTTAGTGTCTTGTCATTCCGGAACACATTTGGAAAACTGGAGAGAAGCTGCCACACGGCTGTCTGCTCTTGCACTTGTGAGAAAAAGGACAGCACTTTGACCATTTCCTGAAACACTGTCTTCTGGTTATTGGGATCACTTGATAGCTTAAAAAATAAAACCACAAACAGGGTGAAATGAGACTTCAATATGTGTAACCACATGGCTAACTGCCTTTGAAAACATTAAAAGTTTAGATTTTCACATAAGTAATTCTTTCAGATTTTCATTGAGTTTGAAGTCATCTTTTACTTGGAAAAACTATAAACCATTTCAAATGTTCTTACACATAATTAGATTCTTTCCTATAGTTCCAGAAATTGGCATATTTAATGTTTGGTTAACAAAACTGTTTATACAAAATATTTTAAATTGTGTTTGGGAAACTAAAATTAATTTCTTAAAATAAAATTAGCTTCAGAGTAATATTTTTGTTTTTCTTTAGGATCTGGTGTAGGATCTGCAGACGTATCTTTTCTATATCCATTAGTAGACCTTATTTATTATTTGCATAGAAAACCCTTAAAAGTTATATATTTTACATTATATGGGTGCGAATATGTATATATACAAACATATGAAAATGTCTACTATTACAATTATACATACTTAACAAAATAAAATATTTCCAAAGTTCTGCTGGAATATAAGGAACTTCAGTTATAATAATGATTTAGAGTGAATATCCTTTGTAATAATCATATCTTGTACTATAAGCAAACAAATAAATGAAAACCAACACCTGTACTTTTGCTCTGAATCACAGGACCCAGCTAATACCTTCATTATATTCCCACCCAAAACAATCTTCTTAATAAGCTCATTCATACTAGTGAAGTCAGGCTTTTGTTCTGTCTTAATTCAAGGTCTTTCACGATGAAAATGTGATTTTGAACAACATATTCTTAACCACACATTCTACGTGACTGCTGAGTTTGTCGAGATAGAATTTTAAGTGCTCTACATTGGATTGGGGTTATTATAACAGTGTCTCTAGTTCATTTGGAAAACTCAGACTACTGAAGAGTAATTTAAGCATTCTGCACTTACTTACAATAAAATTCAGAGAATCAAGGGGAAAAATGTTAGATGTGGACATGTTTCATTTATTCCTGTTTAGAAAATTTTGAGAGAATTCTGAATATTTTTATGAACTTTCATTGTATGTGGAGTTTCATTAAAAGAAGATTATCAGTGTCTTATTTTCACATCTTAATTTAAGACTAGCATAAAATGGTCATTAGCACTCCATATTATAAAGTTCTTGGTTTTAATGTATAATATTTGGGATAGAGGGATTATATTATTTCATAAAAAATCAAATTTGTAAATTGGGTTTGACCTTAGAAGAAACATTTTAAAGATTATCCATTATTCTAACTTCTGAGAGTTATAAGGCTCTGATAGTTTAATTATTAAACTTACATTGTATCCTGAGTAATCTCACTTAAATAAAATATCCCAGAGAAAACAGTCAATCTTCATTCACCATAGAGCAAAGTCAAATTTCATCTACAAAGATGTCTACACATTAACCATAATGCAGTATTTTTGGTTCAACATTAACATAATTTCAATCCTGCACATTTAAATAGCAAACAGACATATTACTTAGAATTAGACATTGTATGTGAATCTTTGTGCGAGGAATTCATGCCAAAGGTGAGCCAACATTTCAGTCAGTATTTCCTAGTCCATGTGGGCTATGAATTTGCTCTTTGATTCATTTTTGAGTCACTTTGTGTATACGACAATGGAAACAATACACTTCTTTCTATTGTTTATGAGATCTTGATCATGTTAAAATATTTGCACTCACCTGAGAGAACTGGTTTGTTAGTTCTCGGAGAGAAGACTCTAAAAGGGTCATGTTGGACAGGCAAAATATGTTAAAAACATTTTTCCCTAGAGTGGTCCAAGAGAAGGCATAATCGGTAGTATATCTTGGATAGCTCTCACACAGTTCTCTTCGTATATCTTCTGAAGTCAAATTTTGCTGTAAAAGCAATGTGTGTGAGAAGAGTGGTATAATAATGTTAGTAAATATAGATATTAACATGTCCTAGTCATCAAGGAAACTGACCTGTCTACATAATAGCCATTTTAAGGTCCTGCATTATAGCAACTATTAAATTAACACTAAAATACATTGGGTTTACCCATGAAAAGTCACTGAGAGAATGTGTGACTGTGGTAACTCTTGTCATCTTTATGATTTAAAAGATTTGCATATGATTTTTTAAACTGAACACAGTTCCTGTCTCCGACTAGACAACCTAAATGTACTAGATCTTGTCTCACAAAAATCTTCAGGCTTAAAAATCTTAAGCTTTTCCTGGACATTTAACAGCAGAGACTTAGGTGTCCTAATAATTTGTGACATTTCATGGGAAATTGGCTAGGATCTTTGGAAGAATTCCAAAATGGAAGAGCTTCAGAGTCTAGTCTCAAGACCAACAGTGTTTGTTTAGAGAAGTGGAAAAACATGGATTATGTTTCATTTGCAAAGCAATTATTTCATTTAAGAATTATGCATATAAAGAAAAAAGAAAACACATATATGAAAATACATACAAGCATATAATTATCAAAGGCAATAATTGGAAAGCATTTTCATAATGGAAGTCCCCCATATGTTTCACAGTACAGACCAGTTAACAGATGCAGCACTATTTTCATCTATAATATTGATCACATTCACCATTAAGTTGTTTAGATATGTATAGAGCCAATTACAGTTAGTTGCAATATTTAATGCATCCTTCCTAGTAATTAATTATTATAACCTGTGAGGTGAGGGCTAGCTAACTTCATCCTCCCTTTATATCACAAAATCTACACTCTACCTTCCAGTGATTCAACTTCTAAATGTAATGAAACAAGACAGGCTCCACTTATTCCAGGAGATACTCTAAGTGCCAGGTCTTCTAGTCATTCATCCACATCTCTTTCTTAACATTACATATAAACTCACCCCAGAATGATTTCTCTACTTATTCTTGCAAGGGTTGCAGAAAGCAGTAAACAGAAAGAAAAAGGAATCAGAGCGATTGCTGACAGAGGCATCAATATGTGATCCTGATTTTTACATCCCTTTTCTGCTCCAACTACTCTGAAAATATGTATCTATACATAGAAAATTCATTTTTGACTTATCTCCATCGGATACATGGCTCTGTGCTGCCTCACAAAATTCTGAAATTTTATTCCATATGAGAAAGAGAACCTGGGAGTTTCAATACAATAAAGTGGTATTTTTGAGAATAGCACTGCTATTCTAGCTATTAAAGAATTTAACTTATACAATGCAAGGCTGTTTGCTTCTAGGAACCAACATAGAAGAAATAGAATGGAATAAAATAACTTTCCCTAGTTTGCACCCTAGCATGATTTGTGGAGGCTTTATACTGGAATTACGTGGGCACATGGTGGGGCTTCCTCAGCTACACAGGGTGCTTTAGGTACCTCAACTATTATATAAACTAGACTTTCAAAATCTAGACTGGACTGACCCTGGAAGTCTTATATTTCAACCAGCACTGGCTGAACTGCCTTGATAGGTATGGTGCCTTTTCCTGACATACATTTTTGTGTTGTTCTTTGGCTTACTGACATAAATAAGTTTATCAAGATGCCTCAGTTATACAGAATGTTAATTTAAGGGGAACTAATAGACACATATTAAGCAGCAGCGGTTATGGTCACAGGAATATATGAATAAAGACCAGAGTTATGTCCCTATGTTTCAGATGGAAGAAACGTCTACTACATAAGACATGGATATATTATTAAAAATTCTTATGTGTGTGTGTGATAGATAGTTAGAGAAAGAGAGAGAGAGTAGTAGTCTCTCCATGGCAAAATATTAAAAATGATCTCTTAATTTCTGAAGAGCACGTAAAGCAGGATTTAAATGTCCATCGGCCAGCCAAATAACTTAAATGTATGAATCTGGTTGGATAAAAGACAATAAGGAAAAGTGGGGATTGCAGCTGACAGAAGAGTACCTCTTCTGCCTAAAGGCATTCAAATTCAATCTCTCAAAAGCCTTGTATATGTGCACACATACACATATAGCTCATAGGTTGCCAGTTTACACCTCCGAAAGAAATGATGTTTATCATCTTGCAATCTGGAATCTTAAAGTGGAAGACTGGTAAACAGACGGAAATCCATAGGTAAGGGCTTTAAACCACGCTAAGGAAAGGGATTTTATTACTTTGGGGAGATACTTTTTATAGCTCTAAGTTTTCCAAAAGCATTATTAGTATAGATGAGGCAGCAAGTCTGATGGGTGTTAAAGTTTCATCTGCTTTCATACAGCATTTTTTCTTTCCTGCTTCAGGAAATTAAAAGATCACATGTAATGCCACCCTATTTTTTACTAAATGAAAATCTTAAGTTCAATTAAGGGACTTAACAGGGAAGTAAATAAATATCCAAGACCTTAAGGAATTTAGAATGCCTCAAAATTAAGCTTTTTATGAAAGAGCTCTCAAGAAAAGAATCTCCCGGAGATATTACTCCAAATGGGAATACGCTTCCTATTTGGAAGATTCCTCTATTAATCTAAGAGGCATTTGTTTACCTACTTTTTATTATGAGTCCATACAAAACTGAGTGAAATTACCTTTTCCAAACTAAGGATCCAGGCAAGCACGTGACTACCATTGAAAGTATCTGTTCCATTACTTTCCAAATCAGAACGTGGACTAGGAAATACTGTGGCTGTTGTAAAAGAAAGAAGAGATTAGCATACCACACACACACACACACACACACACACACACGCAGGTTCACATAAGAATCCATAAATATCACTTATGCTCTCATATACTCCACAGCAAGAATATGCTCAAATATGCATCTTCCATGAAAGTTTCATATTGGCGAAACGGCAAAGTCCATCAGTTTTTACTTTCACATAAAACTGTGATGGTTTTGGTCTGCTTTGGGGTTTTTTCCAATCATTTTTGGATGTCATTTGCTTTCATTCCAGTTTATATCGTTAAACTTTATCACCAATATTATTGCCTAATAAACTGAATCATTTCTGTTCAGGCCTAGAGGAGTTGAGGTGCCTCTACTAGCTCCACAGATCCATCATACCCAGCATCTGTTCAAAGGATCTACCAACGCACATCTGGTGATAGTGTTTTTTTTTTTTTAATTAGTCAATTGGGAGGCTAAAATCTGCTTAGGATCATAAATTCTCTCCTCCCCAAAGTGGTTTTCGAATGGTGTTTCAGATCAAATAAATGGGAGGAAGCAATTAGTCCAGACTACTGTATATGCTAATTAAGTAATTCCCAAAGTGGCCTCATCCAGTACTATTTATAACGTGGCAGAATGTTCCTGGTTAGGAGCATTAGCTGGAAGAGTATGTTCAGATCTATAGCATGGATGTTCATTAAGCCAGTGTGTTCACTTTTATAAATTGTGTACAGAAACACTTTATTATCCTCACAACAAAGGATCTTAATATTCAAAGATACAGTGACCTAACATCAGTGGGGCCTAGGCTTTGTTAAAATGCTCACTGGGCTGAAGAATTCACCAACTGATTCCTCTAGACCAAAGCAATACATCTGTGAGATGACTGGCCAGGCTAAGAAACGTAATCTGTGGCTACTGAGCAAAGCAAAGCTTACTGGACCACAACAGTATGATCTTATTTCTACTGTGCTGTAACCTACTCAGCCAAACACCCAGAGATCATTCACAACAGCACGTTAACTCCTCAAAACCACTCACCGCTATAGTCCTACTACAATAACAAAGGACTTCTTTTCATTTGGTCCATCAACTTGTATTGGAATGTTGATATCATAGAATCTTAAATATCACATGGCATTTTTAAAGGTACTCCTTTTTTTCCCCAGATCACCAATCATATTCTGACATACAGGAATCTTTGTTTTGTTCACTAATGTATCTTCAGTACCTAAGACAGGGCCTACATGACAGCAGGCACCCAATAAGTATTTGCCAATGAATATAAAACAGTCCTGCTGTTTTGAGAGTTTACTCTCAATTTGTGGCTTCCAACGAGTGTCTCTCAAGACCATCTGCAGCAAAAGCACCTGGACATAAGGTTCAGGGAGCTCAGCCTGTGGGTATTCTGCACATTACTGTCTCAGGACCACTGGCCTAGCTGTGAATGAAAGAAGTACACAAGCACGATGAATGACTGTGATGCTGAGTGGTAGAGTGGGAGGAAGAAAACTACAGCTAGAAGAGTCCCATCTTGGCAGCTGCTCTAGTACCAGGTCAGCTGGATGATGGGACAGGGAGGGTGCTTAACCTTGTTGGGCCTCATACTCATCTGTAAAATATAAAGTTTGGACAAATCTCGGAGATTCTATCCAACATTTTTTATCGATGGGCATTCTAACCATCCCAGTGTTATCGAATTGCAGGCAACTGAAGAGTCCCTAGTCAATTCTGGGAAAGCGTGTAATTCTCAACATTATAATAGTACCATTTAGGGTTTTGCTCCTAGAGAGTATTTCAGTAAGAACTTAATTTCCAATTATTCTCAAGACCTTTGCATAACTGCACCACCACACTCGGGCAACCATAAGGAATATTTAGATCTCTTAGGGATATTCTAGGCATTCCATCTTTGTTTGAAAAGTTAAAAGTATAACTTTTAAAGATTAGACCTTTACTGGTTGTTCCAAAAGGCCTGTTCTAACCTGGGCAGAAGAGGATAGCTTACCCAGTGATGTGTGCCTTTTTTCTGGAACTTCAGTGCTCTGGAGTGATAAATTGCTGTCCCTCTTCAGGTTGGATGACTTTCTCAGAATTTCACTAGAGAAGAAAAAGCAAGAACTCTATAACTTCACTCACATTAATTTCAGTTAGTTACAGCAATGTATTATGTGGTAGATTCCAGGGCTGTCCTAGGACTTTCAAATTTTTAATCTACTTTCTAGGATTTTAATGACAAAACTCACCTAACCATATACCAATGAATATATAAAGGCTCCTACAAGGTAAATTTTTACTCAGAGAAAATGGCCTAGATAAGGTTTAAAATACTTATTTTTTACTTCACTCTTATAGAAAGAAAAAAGGACTTTAGAGCTAAATACTGAAAATATTTATGATATATATCTTTTCTTTTAAAAAGATGGCGGATCCCAAATAGATGGTCGTCAAAGGGTGCTTCAGAGACTGAAATCAAGGTCTGCTTATTTGTCAACCACGAAAGAAAGAGAAGTCTTCTATGTTAAATTATAGATGGCATTTTGAAGACTGTCAAAGATGAATACTTGCAAGACCGATTCAAAGAAGAAGAAGAAGAAGAAGACACATTTATTGAATATCTAGTCTGTGCTAAGCACTGTGGTTGGTGTCATTACAGGTGGCACCAGGTATTAAAGAAATAATGATGTACTCAGGGTTTTAATTGTACTGAGTGTATCAAGGCTGTAATGATAGCATGTGGTGCCAGGAATCTCTGCACAACATGATCACACCAGCTTCTGGAAGAAAATATTATTGGACCTCTCCATTCAGTAACCCTCTTTTTTAAAAATTGCTTCCTGTTTAGTTTATTATTATTAAAATGGAAATAATCATATTTTCTTGAAAACTTGATATTCCTAAAGTAAGTGTCTAAAATAAATATATCTATTTCAAGAGTGAAGTAAGTCCAGACATCTGGAATGAATAATCTGAATTTTCTCTGATTGTTTATAAAAAGCTTACTTACGGTACATAAAAATGGATATAAAAAGATAACAGTGGAAAAGCAAGAAGTTCTGCTTGCCACTGTGGTTTGATTTGACTTCCCTTTTTAGAAACAAGATCTGAGTCCTGGTTCCAGGATACTTTATGATTTATAATTGGGGAAAAAAAATCTGTTTTTTTCCCAGCGTGTCCTTTTAATAAAAATGATAAGAAGGGGTGATATTTGTTTTCATTCCCTAGTGTTCTTCCAATATTCTCTATAAAATGTACTGGTTGCTCTAAAAGTTCTGCATTCTTAATGTATATTTGAATTATTCATGACCATGACTGTATTCCCCTAAATCTTCTTACATTCCTTATGCTGGCTATTTGGATGGGAAAACTGTTCAGATAAAAATAAGAAATGACCTGAACCTTTTTCCTGCTCTCAAACAGAAGTTTTAGAAAGTTTGAGAAAGTCAAGTTCACTTTCTTTTTCTCGACATTTTTTTAGTTCAGCTTGAAATACTGTAAGAAACACTACTGAATATCAACACATTTTGAAATAAAGGGAAAAACTGCCTTCATAAAGTTTTTAAGGAATAGGGACAGCAACAAAAACCAAAGGGAGAGTGACAAACATCAAAAAGAAGAAAGAAGGAGCAAGAGAAAACAGAGACTTGAAAAATAAATGGGAGTGGGGGAGGAACAAAAAAGAGGTGATGGGAAATTAAGAAAGTGTGAGCTTGGAGAAGCAAAAGCTGCATCAACTCTACAGGGGACACCTTGACCATTTTCCCACGTTCAGATAAGAGCCCAAAAATTATTCCTTCAAATATTCTTTCAATGCCAAAGACAAGTTCATCCCCTTCTCAGCAAGCTGCTGGCTCAACAGGTTTGAACTTGCTCAACAGAAAATGGCTCTTCCAGACAAGGAAGTCTGGAGGCCTCTTTTCTAACAGGACCCATCCTTGACCAGGAAGTGCCCACAATTACACGGTTGCCTACAAGTCCCACGTTACAGGAGTGGGGAGGCGGTTCATCTCCTTTTAGGGGGTCCCGGCAC
Organism: Phocoena phocoena; assembly: GCF_963924675.1. NCBI lineage: Eukaryota > Metazoa > Chordata > Mammalia > Artiodactyla > Phocoenidae > Phocoena > Phocoena phocoena. Next base: position 93,097,439 of record NC_089225.1, read on the forward strand.
GGCCTTTTGTCAGGGAGAGAGCATGGGATCTCACACGTACTTTGCTGGTCATCTTCCTGCAAATTTTCCCCAGTGTTGCTTTGCATTTACAATGTGTAGTGTCATGGCATGTGTCCTCTGCCACTGCTCAACGTAACTATTGTCTGTCAACTCTTAAAATGGAAACCACAAAATAAATGTGCAACATCAAGCATTGTGGGTAAAAAGATGAATTAAGGCTCTAAGTTGAAATACAGCTTACCTCCCCCAAGCAAAGGTAATTAGTTCTTTTTGACTCCCTGTTAAATTACTAAAGGAGGACAGGAAGGTATCCAGTCTTACTGAATTAAGTGTAGTCTCTGAGCTTTCTAATTAGCTTGACCATACTTATAGACAGAGAACTCTATGCTTCTTAGAGTAATGAATGAGAACCAGTATCTTTTCCATCATTTTACACAATTTAAGCATTTTGTACATACTTACTTTATATAAATTTTAAGTGTATTATGTTTGTCTGTGTACCTATTCCTACCACTTTTCCATTTTAGGCCGTGACATCTTTGGAAGTAGGCACCATGACGATGCTCTTTTTATTCAGAACACCTAGCACGGCACTGAACCATAAGATAGGACGGCTGATTAAATAAAAAGAGACAGTGTTGCTGGGATGTAGAAGAAAGAACTTTGGAGCTGTTAGATATCTTTTGAATCCCAGCTCTGCCTCTTCCTAAAAAATTTCAGCCTCATCTGAAAATTAGGAATGATACACCTATCTTGCAAGGCTGTTGTGAGTACTAGGTGAGATGTCCTTAACAAGTGCCTCTCTGGGCCCTGTCATCATAGACACTCACCAATATTAACTGTCAAAGTGCCCACAAAGAAGAGGGTACAAAGACACAGCCTTCACCATTGATATGGAGCTGAAGCCCCACACTTATGTATCTGTACTCCCCACATAATCTTACAATACTAGAACCTTCAAGATCTCTGGACACCAAATGGATGCACCCTTATCATTCATAATCTGGAACCAGTGAGCACTGGCTGGTGAGGTGGGAAGAGGGAAAGTACCCAGAATTCTGTAACCCTTTCTTCGTTTTATTATTTAATTTCTTTCTCAGTTTACTCATAAGAGGAATTTTCCATTTGAAGTAATGATCAATTTTCTCCTCAGACTGTAAAATGCTTGAGAAAAGTCTATTTACAGTGTACTGTGTTGGCAGATGGTAGGATGTTTAGCACATGGCAAGCACTGAATAATAGATAATAAAGAATATCACCTGGAAGAACTGACAGCTAAGGAAGCGTCTTTTTTTTTTTTTTTTAAATAGCCTGCCCTGCCTCCACTGTTGCACACCTGGTTCTGCAAAGGTCCTTGGAAGAGGAAACACCAGAGATGGCGCCACAGACACAAACATATAATCAATCTTACACTTTATCCACCATATTCATCCATAAACTCACTAACATTTATTAAATTCCCACGATATGTAATATAATGGGCAAGTCAAATAAAAAAACAGGGATTATAATACGTTAATGGTAATAGCTAAGTAAGGACATGCCTAGGGAATGATGACAACACATGACTGGGGATGCTAAGTTAGAGTGGTCATTTGTGTTTCTTATAGAGCGAGATCCTAGAATCATAACCTAATTCATGCCTCTTGCTACCTTAAAATCTTTTTCTTCATACTTTCACTAGACTCGTGGTTTTCAACTGGGGGCAATTTTGTGCTCCCTCCCCTGCTCCCAGGGGATATTTGACAATATCTGGAGAAATATTTAGTTGTCACAACTGGACGGGAGTGATGCTACTGGTATCTAGTGGGTAGAGGCCAGGGATGCTACTAAACATTCTACAGTGCACAGCACAACAAAGAATGATCTGATCCCAAGTAGCAATAATGCTGAGATTGAGAAACCCTGCACTAGGCTGTGACAGAGAAGTGGATTTATTCAGTGATGACTCCTCCCTAATCCCACTCTCTAGGACCAACTCAGGAGATTTAAAAATCCTATTCAGGAACTCTGAATAGCTCTAAGAAAGTCTCAGAGAATCTCTCTCATACTAGATATCTCTGGGAGGTATATTAAGGCATTATACAAAATTTGGATGCCCCTGAATCCAGCATGTAGGCTCACCTGAGTCCAGAGAATTCAACCTTCTGGGTGAGGCAAGAAAGCCTGAGTCAAATCTCCAAGTGGCCCATGGTATCACTTTCCTGCCTGTTACTGGACCCAGCCACATGTACAGTACCACGGAGATGGCTAAGGGCCTGCCTCTAACAATGCTGAAGAGGTAGAGTCTGCTTCTATGGTATTTATAGTGCTCTACTTTGAAAAGGAATTTAATAAGGGAAACATCTTGGATTCAAAATGTTAAATTTAAGACACCAGGAGGGAAACTAGGCTCAGAGTAGTTTTACTTCTTCTCAGACATGTCTACCAACAGTTACATTGGGGAAATGTCACATTTATAGATATCATTGCAACGGTAGGATTTATGCACTTTTATTGAATGTCTCTATATTTCCTGTGAGTGGGAAAGACTACCTGTGTGGGCGGCATCCATGTGTGCCATGGTAATTCTGTCTTTAAAAGGAACTGCTTCCAGGAAAGACACATATGGCAAATCCTAAAAAGAAAATTCTGACATTCTTTTTTTGTCTTTAAGGATTAGTTAAACTTTTTATATTTTTTTCCCTTTTTCCCCAGAATTACAATTATATGGGTATGTAGTGACACCTGGAAAGAAGGCATGAAATCTGCTCCAGGCCCATTTCTGATTCCAGCTTCAGATGGCATTCATTACCGACTTTTAAGTACAAATAACAATGTTGTAATGGCACTGAGGCCTCCTCAGTGATTTGATATGGTTGTCCTTCCTGACTCCCCCAAGAAGAAGTCATTTTAAGTTTTTTCATTATTTTCTTCAATTTCATTCTGATGTTCATTCTTTCAGGGTCATCTATGCTTCAGATACAACCCCTGCCTGCCCATGTTCAACATACACCTCTCTTCTAGGTAGCTCACTTACCAATCAACAATCTATATCATTAAGGTGTTAAGATTTAGAAATGCCTTCATCTGTTGCTCTGTCCTAGGATTTTTTATATTCTTTGGAGGGACTTTGGAGATATAATGTATATCTGAGCTAATACATTTCTAAAGGCACCACGATGGGCAGATGAAGAAATGCCTTGGGGGCAGAGGTGTAACAGAAGCACGCAGAATATAGAGGAGGAGATAACATCACAGTAGCTTTCAGATGACCCTGTACATATTATGTTCTACCTAGCCCCGACACAGGCAGATTAACATGGCAACACTACAAGGGAATTTGTCATTTTGCCATCACAGTCAGCAGCAAAGCTACCTGCCTATTCCTCTAAAGTGACTCTACAAGGGCCGCCATTGATTTCTTTCCTTTATTAAGTTCTGAGATTCTTTTTTTATGGCCTATCTCAAATACACCTTCCTCTAGTCTGGTAACCACCACCCTATCTGTCCTTAATAATCTTACTCACACAGGTCTCTGGAGAACTCTTCTGACATCTCCCACCCAAACCTCTCTCCCCTCCAATAATATATCCAACAGTCAGATGCATATTCCTAATTCCTTCAGGTCAGTTTCTAAACACATCCATATTTTTCAGTATTAAACAAAAGTCTTGGCACTTTTAAAATTTCCCTGAATAGAATCTGATTAGCTATGTTTCAAGTTCTGTAGGAGCCATTCAATAGGAGCAGAGGTATGAATTTGGAAAACACAGGTCATGGATGAGTGTCGACATGACAGAGATAGGGAGTAAATCCAAAGAGGCAATACCCCACAGGAGCTGCAGGAATGTTGAACTGCTTCTCCAAATAATGACCTTGTGAGCTCTGCAAGATGATCTTTGCCATTTGCCAGCTGTGTGAGCAATGGCACAGCCAGGGGTTCCCACTGTTCTGATGTATTCTTAGAGGCAGGGCAGGGAGGAAGGACCACAAGGGTATGTCCCATGATGTTGGATCATCCCTTGTGCATTAAGGGCCAAAAAATCATAAATGTAATCATTTCTTCGTTCAGACAGCTAGTCACAGTTGATGCTGAGTATAGTGTTGAATTTTTTTTAAAGCACCTCATCCTGAAGCTAATGCTTAAGAAAAATATGAATTTAATAACAGAAGGTTGGTGCCAATGCAAAAACGCATGAAAAAACTTGGCGACTGGCCAGCAAGTAGTGACTGAGTGTGATCATGTCTTTCAAAATAAACATGCTGGGCCTTTTTTTTTTTTTTTTTTTTTTGCGGCACGCGGGCCTCTGACTGTTGTGGCCTCTCCCATTGCGAAGCACAGGCTCAGGGGCCATGGCTCACGGGCCCAGCCGCTCCGCGGCATATGGGATCCTCCCGGACCGGGGCACGAACCCGTGTCCCCTGCATCGGCAGGCGGACTCTCAACCATTGCCCCACCAGGGAAGCCCCAGGTGGGCCTCTTTTGATGAAGCCAAAGACGGCATTTTTTTTTTTTCCCTGACTGTTTTGTTTCTTAATGAGGCTATGCTGGTGAATCTTTCTTCACCAAAGGGAAGTAATTTAGTGCAATGGCTTACTTAGTATGGAACGGCTTACCTAGTAACCATGCCCCAGTTTCATTGCATGGCTATATAAAGCATAAAAGTTAATAGCATGGTGGGAAATATCATTAATGCAATTTTATTATTGTACATAATTTTCCAAATTAAGTTCCAATTATTTGGTAGTTTAGAGAAAATACTGAATATACAGCAATATAGAGCTTGAGCTCAATAAAATACCTGGAGATTGGAATAAAACTGAAAACAAAGAGATATGATCAGCTATCTGGAGAATAACTGACAGAGGGTAAAATAAACCTGGACTTTAATCCTGGTTCCAAGACAAACTCAATGGCTCATCTCAGGGGACTCCATGAATTTGGTTCTCTATTATATTACATAGAAAAATACTTCTTTGGGCAGAGGTATATTTATGGACTTCTTAGATTTTGTTAACTATTTCCCTCTTTGTTACTTAGTTCTTCACAGAATTAAAAAAAAAAAAAAAGATACAAAGATGAGAGCCCCAGCTGGAGCTGTAATCCAATTTGTAAATAATGGACACTAATTTTCCCCATATCTTCTCTATCACTTGGCTCACGAAATGTCCATCTCAAGTACAACTTTTCCATGAAGATTTACCTGATTATGTCGGCTGAAAGCTCTCTTTCTACTTTAAGTGTGGAGGTGTCTTGCTTCAGCATCCCTCTGGCACTCTTCATTGCATTATCTCCTACTATCGTTGATTTAATATTTACCTTACCCTGCTAGAACACAGGCATAAATCTTGCCTAATTCATCACTCACATAAGGACACAGAGACCATCTATGAAGTGGTCGAATGAACAAAATATTCATTCACTTTACCTCTACACTGATTACACAAGGGGGCATAGGCTCTACTCAGCTTTGGGTCTCCTTGCAGAGATACACACCTCAACTAGTTGCTAGCTGAGGTAATGCTTGTATATGCCTAGAATATATTAGTCTCACAGAAAATATGTCATGTCATTTCCCTGCCTAAAAATTTCCAGTGGCTTCTCATTATACTAAAAACAAAAGACAAATCCTTTCCCTTTGCTTACCTGTTTGATTCTTCAGGCTCTTTCTCTCATGGTTTTTATTGTTTCACCATATCCCCTACCGCCTTCATTATCCCTCACTACGTTCTAGTCATATTAGCCGGCTTTCCGTTCCTCTAAATGATCAGGTTTGTCCCCACTTCAGGATCACTGACTGTTTCTCTGCCTGGAATTTTATCTTCTAGATGTTCACATGCTGGTGCTGGTTTTCCCATGTCCTTGTTGGTCTCTACCCAAATGTCACCTTCTAGCAGAGGCCCTTCTTTTGCTACCCTATTAAATTCCCACCTTTCAGTTTCTACCTCTTAACCTGCTCTATTTTCTTGCTAGTACATTTATTATTATCAGTAATTATGCTATTTATTTATTTTATTGCTTTTTTGCTTACTTTTCCATTAGAATGCAAGTAACAAAATGGGAGAGAATTTGTTTGGTTCACAAAACCAATGTGAATTAGCAACCCAAAAATTAGGTGTCTCCAGTCATTTCCCAGGACAATTCTTGACATGTTGATATTTTATTCTAAGCAGCTTATAGTTAGTAACTCTCTTAAAGTATCTCCCATATTACCTGATGATCAAAACCACGAAGATAATATTAAAGGAGAAATGGTGCTACATGTCAAGGAATTTAAATTAAAATTTTGGAACCAAATATCTCTGATTATAGATAAATATCATCTTTTCTTGAGAGACACTTAAAAAAATCTCTACCAGGATAATCTCATGGTCAATTCAGATTACAATGTTTTTCTCAGTTCTACAGACAGTTGGGCTCTTGGGTGTCTCTTTAGGTTTAAAATCTCAGGATGGAAAACTGAGGTTGTAAGTGGTCTAGATTCCCTATCTTTATTCTTCAGTTTCTTCTCACACCATACACATTAACTTCATTTAAAGATTGCTGTTTAGTTAAGAATACTTTCAACTTTATTACTTTGATTTCTAGACCCTTAATTTCCTTATTTGCATTTCCTGGCTTCTGTTATATCTAGAAGTTCCACATAGAGCTAGATGACTATGTTATTCTTCCAGGAGATAACATCCCTGACATCGCCCTATATCTTATGCTTGTGATCGAGTCTTAGGGCAATGTCACTGACAATTTGAGGTAGGATAGAGAATCTCTGAGGGAAGTTAAGAAGGACTGCCTTGCCAACCCAGGGTTTTTTTTTTTTTTTTTTTTTGATTTTTGTTGGAGTATAGTTGATTTACAATGTTGTGTTAGTTTCAGGTGTACAGCAAAGTGAACCAGTTATACATACACGTATATCCACCCTCTTTTTTTTTGGCTTTTAATATTCTTTTCCCCTATAGACCATCACAGAGTATTGAGTAGGGTCCCCTGTGATATACAGTAGCTCCTTAATAGTTATCTATTTTATGTGTATAGCGGTGTGTATATGTCCGTCCCAATTTCCCAATTTATCCCCACCCCCATCCTCCGGTAACCGTAAGTAGTTTTAAAAGGCAAAATTTGAGTAATTCATCAAAGTAGATTATGCTTAATCCTACATAAAAATGGTAATTCCAGTTTGTACCCACCTCGTTCATTCATATTTAGATCATCACATTCGTAGATATAGAAAATAAAGTTGTATACCTAACCTAGGATGGCTTCCTGGATATCTCATAAGGAAACAAGGTCTGATCTCTCAAAGCAACTGAACACACTTGGAAGTGTCCCTACCTGTCTTTAAATTGTGCATCGTCAATTCCTTTCCTACGAAGCAGATCTTGTGGCCCATAGGGTGTGTCTTTGCATTTAGAGTCTGTGTCACAGAGTAGGGTTTGCAGCAATGGGAAGAAGCCAGTACTAGGAAGGTTTCGAGGTGCAAGGTAACCTAAAAGTTAAAAACAAACAAACAAGCAATAATTAGATCACTGTGATGTTTGCCTGGGAAGGGAAAGGAGTGCAGTAACTGTTTTGGGAAATTATCTTCTGCATTATGACTGTTTGGGTCCCCCACGTATCAAAAGACTTTAAAATGCTTATTGCCCCACAAACTTCTCTTCCTGGGATTTATTCTAAGGAAATAGCTGCAAGAATGTTTGCCAGAGTGTTTGAAAAATAAATCACAGTGTACCCATATAATAAAACACAAGGCGGCCAATAAAAATGTTGTCAAATAATATGGAAAATATTTGTAACATATTGCTTATTAAAAAGAGTAGACCAGAAAACAGTATGACCAGAATAGCCATAATTGTAAAAAATATATATAAATATATGTAGTATATTTAAAAATCTGGAGCGGGACTTCCCTGGCAGTCCAGTGGTTAAGAGTCCACACTTCCACTGCAGGGGTCTTGGGTTCGATCTCTTGTCAGGGAACTAAAATCCCACATGCCGCATGGCATGGCCAAGTAAACAATAAATAAATTTAAAAAATAAAAAACTGGAGGAATTTTTTTCCTTGGTGGTTATTTCAAATGACTTTGTTTACTTTCATTTGACTGTATATTAACTATTTTCTCCCACAATGTACATGTCTTCTTTTGTAATCAATGTCATTATAAATGCAGCCAATCTTCCAAACACAGGAAATATTTTTGGTGTCCTCAAAATTTAACATAATAGCTAAATTAATAATCCTGGACACACAACATTTTCTTCCTATTTAAAAACCAATAATAATGGTGTGAATTAATATGCAGATTTTCCCCAATATTAAAGCCACAAGTATTGTAGCAGTTAATGGTTTTGTAACCTTTACTTTAACATTTGCTTTGTAAAATATGATGATGGCACACACATGAGTCAAGATAAAAGGCAATGAACATTTTGGTACATGATTCTTTTTGAATTATGGTTTTCTCAGGGTATATGCCCAGTAGTGGGATTGCTGGGTCATATGGTAGTTCTATTTGTAGTTTTTTAAGGAACCTCCATACTGTTTTCCACAGTGGCTGTACCAGTAGCACATATATACAATGGAATATTATTCAGCCATAAAAAGAAACGAAACTGAGCTATTTGTAATGAGGTGGATAGACCTAGAGCCTGTCATACAGAGTGAGGTAAGTCAGAAAGAGAAAGAGAAATACCGTATGCTAGCACATATATATGGAATTTAAGAAAAAAAAATGTCACGAAGAACCTAGGGGTAAGACAGGAATAACGACACAGACCTACTAGAGAACGGACTTGATGATATAGGAAGGGGGAAGGGTAAGCTGTGACAAAGAGAGAGAGAGGCATGGACATATATACACTACCAAACGTAAGGTAGATAGCTAGTGGGAAGCAGCTGCATAGCACAGGGAGATCAGTTCGGTGCTTTGTGACCGCCTGGAGGGGTGGGAAAGGGAGGGTGGGAGGGAGGGAGATGCAAGAGGGAAGAGATATGGGAACATATGTATAAATGATTCACTTTGTTATAAAGCAGAAACTAACACACCATTGTAAAGCAATTATACTCCAATAAAGATGTAAAAAAAAAAGATAAAAGGCAAGCTGTGAATTACAAATCTTTTCACAATTAGGTTTGATTCTAAAACACTAGCTTCCTCCCTTCGGGGAATACAGAGACAATGAACTTTCAAAAGACAGGTTTACCTCCCAGGAGCCTGTGCAGCCCGCAACTGCCAGGGTCCTGTGATCCAGGGACAACTTCCCCAGGAGAACACAGGCACGCCTCAGGCTGTTGCACCGTCACACCAGCCTCTGCCACAGCAGGCTCACCCCGCACTCTGTGCCCCTCCCTCCTCCCGGCCTGAGTGAGCCAGAGCCCCCGAATCAGCTGCTCCTTTAACCCCATCCTGTCTGAGCGAAGAACAGACACCCTCAGGTGACATACACGCAGAGGTGGGGCCAAATCCAAAGCTGAACCCGGGAGCTGTGCGAACAAACAAGAGAAAGGGAAATCTCTCCCAGCAGCCTCAGGAGCAGCAGATTAAACCTCCACAATCAACGTGATGTACCCTGCATCTGTGGAATACCTGAATAGACAACGAATCAACCCAAATTGAGGAGATGGACTTTGAGAGCAACGATATATATATATTTTTCTCTTTTTGTGAGTGTGTATGCGTATGCTTCTGGGTGTGATTTTGTCTGTATAGCTTTGCTTTTACCATTTGTCCTAGGGTAATGTCTGTCTGTTTTTTGTTTTTTTTAGTACAGTTTTTAGTGCTTGTTATCATTGGTGGATTTGTTTTTTGGTTTGGGTGCTCTCTTCTTTCTCTCTTTCTTATTTTTCTCCATTTTATCATGAGCCGTGTGGATGACAGACTCTTGGTGCTCCAGCCAGGAGTCAGTGCTGTGCCTCTGAGATGGGAGAGCCAAGTTCAGGACAGTGATCCACCAGAGACCTCCCAGATCCACATAATATCAAATAGCAAATATCTCCCACCCAGAGATCTCCATCTCAAAGCCAAGACCCAGCTCCACTCAACAACCAGCAAGCTACAGTGCAGCACACCTGTTGCCAAACAACTAGCAAGACAGGAACACAAAACCACCCATGCGCAGACAGGCTGCCTAAAATCATAATAAGGCCACAGACACCCCCAAACACACAACCAGACGTGGACCTGCCAACCAGAAAGACAAGATCCAGCTTCATCCACCAGAACACAGGCACTAGTCCCCTCTACCAGGAAGCCTATACAACTCACTGAACCAACCTTAGCCACTGGGGACAGACACCAAAAACAACGGGAACTACGAACCTGCAGCCTGCAAAAAGGAGACTCCAAACACAGTAACTTAAGCAATAAGAGAAGACAGAGAAACACACAGCAGACGAAGGAGTAAGATAAAAACCCACCAGACCTAACAAATGAAGAGGAAATAGGCAGTCTACCTGAAAAAGAATTCAGAATAATGATAGTAAAGATGATCCAAAATCTTGGAAATAGAATGGAGAAAATACAAGAAACATTTAACGAGGACCTAGAAGAACTAAAGAGAAACCAAACAGTGATGAACAACACAATAAATGCAATTACAAATTCTCTAGAAGGGATCAAGAGCAGAATAACTGAGGCAGAAGAACGGATAAGTGACCTGGAAGATAAAATAGTGGAAATAACTACTGGAGAGTGGAATAAAGAAAAAAGAATGAAAAGAATTGAGGACAGTCTCAGAGACCTCTGGGACAATATTAAGCACACCAACATTCGAATTATAGGGGTCCCAGAAGAAGAAGAGAAAAAGAAAGGGACTGAGAAAATATTTGAAGCGATTATAGTTGAAAATTTCCCTAATATGGGAAAGGAAATGGTTAAGTCTAGGAAGCACAGAGAGTCCCATACAGGATAAACCCAAGGAGAAACACACCAAGACATAGATTAATCAAACTATCAAAAATTAAATACAAACAAAAACTATTAAAAGCAGCAAGGGAAAAACAACAAATAACATACAAGGGAATCCCCATAAGGCTAACAGCTGATCTTTCAGCAGAAACTCAGCAAGCCAGAAGTGAGTGGCAGGACACCTTTAAAGTGATGAAGGAGAAAAACCTACAACCAAGAATACTCTACCCAGCAAGGATCTCATTCAGATTTGACAGAGAAATTAAAACCTTTACAGATAAGCAAAAGCTAAGATAATTCAGCACCACCAAACCACCTTTACAACAAATGCTAAAGGTATTTCTCTAGGCAAGAAACACAAGAGGAGGAAAAGACCTACAATAACAAACCCCAAACAACTGAGAAAATGGTAATAGGAACATACATATCAATAATTACCTTAAATGTAAATGGATTAAATACTCCAACCAAAAGACATAGACTGGCTGAATGGATACAAAAACTAGACCCATATATATGCTGTCTACAACAGACCCACTTCAGACCTAGGGACACATACAGACTGAAAGTGAGGGGATGGAAAAAGATATTCCACGCAAATGGAAAGCAAAAGAAAGCTGGAGGAGCAATTCTCATATCAGACAAAATAGACTTTAAAACAAAGACTATTACAAGAGACAAAGAAGGACACTACATATTGATCAAGGAATCAATCCAAGAAGAAGATATAACAATTGTAAATATTTATGCACCCAACATAGGAGCACCTCAATACATAAGGCAAATGCTAACAGCCATAAAAGGGGAAATCGACAGTAACACAAACATATTAGAGGACTTTTACACCCCACTTTCACCAAGGGACAGATCATCCAAAATGAAAATAAATAAGGAAACACAAGCTTCAAATGATATATTAAACAAGATGGACTTAACTGATATTACAGGACATTTCAGCCAAAAACAACAGAATACACTTTCTTCTCAAGTGCTCATGGAACATTCTCCAGGATAGATCATATCTTGGATCACAAATCAAGCCTTGGTAAATTTAAGAAAATTGAAATTATACCAAGTATCTTTTCCGAGAACAACACTATGAGACTAGATATCAATTACAGGAAAAAATCTATAAAAAATATAAACACTAAACAATACACTTCTTACTAACTGAGAGACCACTGAAGAAATCAAAGAGGAAATCAAAAAATACCTAGAAACAAATGACAATGAAAGCTGACGCCCCAAAACCTATGGGATGCAGCAAAAGCAGTTCTAAGAGGGAAGTTTATAGCAATACAATCCTACCTTAAGAAACAAGAAATATCTCAAATAAAAACCTAACGTTACACCTAAAGCAATTAGAGAAAGAAGAACAAAAAAACCCCAAAGTTAACAGAAGGAAAGAAATCATAAAGATCAGATCAGAAATAAATGAAAAAGAAATGAAGGAAACAAAGCAAAGATCAATAAAACTAAAAGCTGGTTCTTTGAGAACATAAACAAAATTGATAAATCATTAGCAAGATTCATCAGGAAAAAAAGGGAGAAGACTCAAATCAATAGAATTAGAAGTGAAAAAGGAGAAGTAACAACTGACACTGCAGAAATACAAAGGATCATGAGAGATTACTACAAGCAACTATACGCCAATAAAATGGACAACCTGGAAAAAATGGACAAATTCTTAGAAAAGCACAACCTTCCGACACTGAACCAGGAAGAAATAGAAAATATGAACAGACCAATCACAAGCACTGAAATTGAAACTGTGATTAAAAATTTTCCAACAAACAAAAGCCCAGGACCAGATGGCTTCACAGGCGAATCCTATCAAACATTTAGAGAAGAGCTAACACCTATCCTTCTCAAACTCTTCCAAAATATAGCAGAGGGAGGAACACTCCCAAACTCATTCTGCGAGGCCGCCATCACCCTGATACTAAAACCAGACAAAGATGTCACACAAAAAGAAAACTACAGGCCAATATCACTGATGAACATTGATGCAAAAGTCCTCAACAAAATACCAGCAAACAGAATCCAACAGCACATTACAAGGATCATACACCATGATCCAGCGGGGTTTATCCCAGGAATGCAAGGATTCTTCAGTATATGCAATTCAATCAACGTGATACACCATATTAACAAATTGAAGGAGAAAAACCATATGATCATCTCAATAGATGCAGAGAAAGCTTTCGACAAAATTCAACACCCATTTATGATAAAAGCCCTCAAGAAAGTAGGCATAGAGGGAACTTACCTCAACAGAATAAATGCCATACATGACAAACCCACAGCCAACATTGTCCTCAGTAGTAAAATAATGAAAGCATTTCCACTAAGATCAGGAACAAGACAAGGTTGCCCACTCTCACCACTCTTATTCAACATAGTTTTGGAAGTTTTAGCCACAGCAATCAGAGAAGAAAAAGAAATAAAAGGAGCCCAAATCGGAAAAGAAGGAGTAAAGCTGTCACTGTTTGCATATGACATGATACTATACATAGAGAATCCTAAAGATGCTAGCAGAAAACTACTGGACCTAATCAATGAATTTGGTAAAGAAGCAGGATACAAAGTTAATGCACAGAAATCTCTTGCACTCCTATATCCTAATGATGAAAAATCTGAAAGTGAAATTAAGAAAATATTCCCATTTACCACTGCAACAAAAAGAATAAAATACCTAGGAATAAACCTACCTAAGGAGACAAAAAAGCTGTATGAAGAAAATTATAAGACACTGATGAAAGAAATTAAAGGTGATACAAACAGATAGAGAGATATACCATGTTCATGGATTGGAAGAATCAACATTGTGAAAATGACTATACTACCCATAGCAGTCTTCAATGCAATCCCTATCAAACTACCACTGGCATTTTTCACAGAATGAGAACATAAAAATTCACAATATGTATGGAAACACAAAGGACCCCTAATAGCCAAAGCAGTCTTGAGAAAGAAAAACGGAGCTGGAGGAATCAGGCTCCCTGACTTCAGACTATACTACAAAGCTACAGTAATCAAGACAGTATGGTACTGGCACAAAAACAGAAATACAGATCAATGGAACAGGATAGAAAGCCCAGAGATAAACCCACACACATATGGTCACCTTATCTTTGATAAAGGACGCATGAATACAGAGTGGAGAAAAGACAGTCTCTTCAATAAGTGGTGCTGGGAAAGCTGGACAGTTACATGTAAAAGAATGCAATTAGAACACTCCCTAACACCATACACAAAAATAAACTCAAAATGGATTAGAGGCCTAAATGTAAGACCGGATACTATTAAACTCTTAGAGGAAAACATAGGCAGAACACTCTATGACATAAATCACAGCAAGATCCTTTCTGACCCACCTCCTAGAGAAATGGAAATAAAAACAAAAATAAATGGGACCGAATGAAACTTCAAAGCTTTTGCACAGCAAAGGAAACCATAAACAAGACGAAAAGACAATCCTCACAATGGGAGAAAATATTTGCAAACGAAGCAACTGACAAAGGATTAATCTCCAAAATTTACAAGCAGCACATGCAGCTCAGTATCAAAAAAACAAACAACCCAACCCCAAAATGGGCAGAAGTCCTAAACAGACATTTCTCCAAAGAAGATACACAGATTGTCAACAAACACATGAAAGAATGCTCAACATCATTAATCATTAGATAAATGCAAATCAAAACTACAATGAGATATCATCTCACACCGGTCAGAACAGCCATCATCAAAAAATCTACAAACAATAAATGCTGGAGAGGGTGTGGAGAAAAGGGAACGCTCTTCCACTGTTGGTGGGAATGTAAATTGATACAGCCACTATGGAGAACAGTATGGAGGTTCCTTAAAAAACTACAAATAGAACTACCATATGACCCAGCAATCCCACTACTGGGCATATACCCTGAGAAAACCAGAATTCAAAAAGAGTCACGTACCACAATGTTCACTGCAGCTCTATTTACAATAGCCAGGACATGGAAGCAACCTAAGTGTCCATCAACAGATGAATGGATAAAGAAGATGTGGCACATATACACAATGGAATATTACTCAGCCATACAAGGAAACGAAATTGAGTTATCTGTAGTGAGGTGGATGGACCTAGAGTTTGTCATATAGAGCGAAGTAAGTCAGAAAGAGAAAAACAAATACCGTATGCTAACACATATATATGGAATCTAAAAAACAACCAAAGAAATGGTCATGAAGAACCTAAGGGCAGGACGGGAATAAACACGCAGACCTATTGGAGAATGGACTTGAGGATACGGGGAGGGGGAAGGGTAAGCTGGGACAAAGTGAGACAGTGGCATGGACATATATACACTACCAAATGTAAAACAGATAGCTAGTGGGAAGCAGCTGCATAGCACTGGGAGATCAGCTCGGTGCTTTGTGACCACCTAGAGGGGTGGGATATGGAGGGTGGGAGGGAGGGAGATGCCAGAGGTAAGAGATATGGGGATATATGTATAACTGATTCACTTTGTTATAAAGCAGAAACTAACACACCATTGTAAAGCAATTTTACTCCAGTAAAGATGTTAAAAACATAAAATAAAATAATACATAAACAAATAAATAAAATAAAATAAAAAAGGCAGGTTTAGAAAACATGAGGGTAATTTCAAACCAAAGACTGCAGAGCAAAACCTTAACTTCCTCATCAATCTGTTAAAAAGATTGTTGGTACAGATATGTTTTTATTATAAAAAGAAAGAAGAAAAAAATAGTAAGAGCAACATGGCTAAGTATGCAGTATCAGTAGAAAGAATAATAAATAGAAATTCAATCTAAGTAACTGAAATGCAGATCTACATAAAAAAATAAAATTGAAAATCAAAAGGAAGGGGTAATAGGAAAGTTGGCCAGAAAAAAAGTAAAGAGAAAAAAAAAATGAAATGGAGAGAAAGATTGGAAGATGCTCTACTGTTGACTCTGAAGATTGAGGAAAGAGCCAAAAGCCAAGGAAAGTGGGCAACCTCTAGAAGCCAGAAAACAGATCCTCCTAGAGCCTCCGGAAGAAATGCAGCCCTACCAACACCTTAATTTTTAACTCACTAAGACTAAATTTTGGGCTTCTGAACTCCAGAACCATAAATTAGTAAGTTGGTGTTGTTTTTAAGTCACAAAGTTTGTGGTAATCTGTTATAGCAGCTGTAGGAAAAACTAACACATATGATAATACCAGTATGAATTAAAGTTTCGAAAATTCAAAAGAAATTGGAAAGACCTTAAATCCATCAGACTATTCACTACTACCTTCTAAGAAGCTTCTTTTTCTGAAACCAGAAAGACCCGTGTCTCTCCTAATATTAAACAAGTGAAAATTGCAGTGAACCTTCAATGCTTTCACTGTGGCACAATTCCTTGAATAAGCACAGAGCAGCAAATTACCTGTTAGCATTTCACATCATCCCTCTATAACGAAATTCTGCCACAGTGAACTGCATACAGCAAGACCTTTATAGTTCTGCAGTGGAATTTCACCATTAATGGTAAGTCACCCTTTTACACAGATTCCACCTGGAGCCACTAACTCAGGGTGTGGGTCTGCAGGTGGGCTTCTTCCTAGTCCATCTCAAACACATGCAGGGGGTCGTTTGAATGGAAGGCAGATAGAAACAGATGACCCCTTTGCTCTATACCACTCAACAAGCTGATGGCGTGACTAAGCCAGTGCTGAAAACAATGGCAGCTCAGGAGAAGCCACATCGCAACAGGAAGAAAGGAAGAGAATGGAAAAGATGTCACGGGAAGAAGGTCTAAGGGCACATTACATCCAGTTTTACTTACTCTGGCACTAATTACAGTTTGAAAATTATTAAAGAAAAATTTGAAAGAATTTAAACCCACAACATTCTTTGCTATGGTTAACAACAGATATGCTTATTTTACAGGAAAATTCATCAAGGAATTTCTTTAGAAATAAGATCCCATGGTGTTTAAAAAGTATAGACAGTCCACGTTTTGCAGTTTTTTTGATAACTGATATTTAATTTGTTACAATGGGTTCATGAAAAAGAGGAACTGGTTGTGGTATGTACAAGTTTAAGTTAACACAGCATCATGCAGAATCTGAACTGCCTGCATTATTTATTTTACCATCACTTTTTAACCAAGAACCATACACTCATTGGAACAAGAGAGCAACAACAAGAGCACTGACTTTTCAAGCATCTACTGTATTCCATATATGTCATTCATCCTTCTTTGATATCCACAGTATACTTTCTCATGCCCATCAGCTTGTCACAAAATCTGGAAATCCTCTAGAACTAACAAGTCAGAATGAAATAGATTTAAACTGTATTGTAGCTGTCTTGTGAAAAAAATGAAATTTTCAATCTTCTGCCCATCTTAGTTATGTGTACAAGGAAGTAACTACTCAGAGCAATGGTGGAATCCAACCATCCATCACATGTTGTGAAGAGCTGCTACTTCTAAACTGAACTCATTCTACTCTGAAGGTGTCTCTGGCACTTTCAGGCTCCAAAATTATGTTTGTCTTTATATTCCTAAATGCTAGGATGCTGGAAAAAGAGTCACATTTCTCTATCCTTCATAGAACTTCTGTGCAGCGAGCAAGGAGCATGCCAAGTTAAAGCTAATCATTGGTGGCCCATGTTCACAGCCAGAGCACAGATTTTAGGATACATGTGGTGGAAGATGATAAATGTGCAAACTATGGCACCACTTGTAGGTGAAAAACCAGATCTAAGGGTCTTGGGATGGAGTGTGAGGCAGAATAAAGTCCTTGGTATCACGAGTCCCCAAAATCTCTCACTCAGGACAACATTCATACCCATCTCCAGGAGGAAAGCTATTGAAGAACTTGCAATTTCGCAGGGAAATTGTAGCCCGGAGACTCCAGCAGAGTCTGGGAGTGAGGTGGGGTGGGTAGTAAGCAAAATTTCAAGCCACTTATGCCAGGCATCGTCAGTGAGGTGGGAAGAGCAGCCACCCATGGGTGGGAAGCGGGTGGTCCCATAAGATGGATGCAGTCAACATTATTGACACAGTCCAGTAACACTGACAAGAGTCCAACGGTATTCCAGGGAATGGATTCAAACCAAACTATAAAATATTTTTAGTAGTAAACCACCAGTTAACTAAGCTTTTAACTAAATCAAATTTAGTTTTCATTAAGAATGAAACTGGCATTATAAAAAGATCCAGTTTAAGAATTTTCAATAAGATACTTTGTAAAGAATTATGATATCAACCTATACCTCTGTGTTTACCTAGAAGGAGGATCAAGTTTGATTTTCCTTTCCCTTTCTGCACGAATGTCCTTATTCAGTACAACATTAGGGTGACATGACATAAAAATTACAGCAGTAGCTCTCAAAGTGCATGCCTGGCTCAACAGCATCAGCGTCACCTGGAAACTTATTAGAAATGAAAATGTGAGATCTACTGCGTAAAAAACGTTGGGGATGGGTTTCAGTAATCTTTATTTTAACAAGTCCTCTAGGTAATTCTGATGCACACTAAAGTTTGAGAACAACAGGATTAGACTGCAAACTTTTCTATAAGAGTTAGATAGTAAATATTTTATGGTGTGGGCCATACTGTCTCCATCACAATTACCCAACCCTGCCATTGTAGCATGAAAGCAACCATAGACAATGTGTACATCAATGCACCTGCTTGTATTCCAATAAAACTTAATTTATGAAAAAGGCAATGGACTGGCTTTGGTCCACAGGCTGTAGTCTGCTGACCCCCAGGGGGATAACCTCTTACACATGTCCCTCTCCCTCTCCTGCCTCGTTCATTTCTTGTTTTCACCTGACCTCCATCCTTCTTTTCCTTTTCCCTTATCTCATCTAATCTACCTACTATTCTCTTTTCTCTATTTCTTAATCTTTTGTTCTTTCCTTTCCACTTGCCACCTTCTTCTTTCCATTTCTTCTTTTCTCTCCTCCTCCTGAGGCTCCCCTTTCTCTCACCTACCTCTCCATCTCATTACTCACTGATATAGCCAAGAATGCACATTTCTCCCAGCATCCTCTCTTATTCTTTTTTTTTCTTTTTCACCACTACAAAAGGATTTTTGCCCACTTCCATAACAACTTCAGGAGCTTTCTGCTCATTGGCACTATCTACAGAAGTACTATTTTTTACTTACTGTATTTTTTTTGCGTTATGCGGGCCTCTCACTGTTGTGGCCCCTCCCGTTGCGCAGCACAGGCTCCGGACACCCAGGCTCAGCGGCCGTGGCTCACGGGCCCAGCCGCTCCGCGGCATGTGGGATCTTCCCGGACCGGGACACGAACCCGCATCCCCTGCATCGGCAGGCGGACTCGCAACCACTGTGCCACCAGGGAAGCCCCTTACTGTATTTTTTTTTTTTTTTTTTTTTGTGGTACGCGGGCCTCTCACTGTTGTGGCCTCTCCCGCCGCGGAGCACAGGCTCCGGACGCGCAGGCTCAGCGGCCATGGCTCACGGGCACAGCCGCTCCGCGACATGTGGGATCTTCCCGCACCGGGGCATGAACCCGTGTCCCCTGCATCTGCAGGCGGACTCTCAACCACTGCGTGTATTTTTAAAGAAAGAACTGTCACAGTCTTCTTGGTAATGAAGCCACTTCCATTTGACATCATTAGGCTCAGAAAGCATTCTGTAGGCTGCCTTGGTGACAAATGTAAGTATTATAATAATGGTAGAATTGGAGAACTTCCACTGTGTTTCTTTGTGTTTTTCTCGAAGCAGGTCAGAACCCAACCTAGGTGGTATTTTCGTGTTTCCAGGTGAAAGGAATTTGTTCTTTACCCCTAGTGAAGAGGTGAATGATAACTCTTGGAAGAAAATTCTGACTTTTTAAAATACGGAGTTATTCATTTGAGGAGTTATATTTTTCTTAACTTTTTGGATATAGGGTCACATCTGCAGAAAAAGTATCAGGCCTTCTAATCAGGCAAATGATAAGTCGCCTTGTGAAACACCATGGCAAGAATCTGTCACCACGACAAGCACGCAAAATGAGACAAGTATATCTGGAAATATTACCTGCAAACAATCAGATAACCAGATATGAATAAAGAAAATATGGGAAAGGAAATGAATCTCAAAGTATATCTGTAATAGTTTATTAAAGTAAGTCCTTTCATTCTTCTAATTTTTGAGCAAATTTCCTTCTCAATTAATTTTTAAAGACATAATTAAAATTATGAACGGCATAAACCTGACCTTTCAAACTATCATGAACCACAGGACTGTCCTTGTTCTCGTACAAATGCACTTTCCATTTGGAAGATCAGGCTGTTCCCTGAGGAGAGCTGTCTTGTTTCCCCTGCCCATCACGAGGTAAAATCAAATACACTAGCTCTTCCTGACTTTACTCCCTCTGAAAAACGGCTTTTTTTTTTAACCTTTGCAGCCCAGAGAGACCTTAGTTTAGGATTAAATACTGATATGACTGTGAAGCTTCAGATAGAGACATTAGCTCAATAAAACTGCACTTTTTGAGAGACTAAAGAATAAGCTAAGGCTTCCCTGGTGGCGCAGAGGTTGAGTGTTCGCCTGCCGATGCAGGGGATGCGGGTTCGTGCCCCAGTCCGAAAGGATTCCACATGCTGCGGAGCGGCTGGGACCGTAAGCCATGGCCGCTGAGCCTGTGCGTCCAGGGCCTGTGTTCCGCAACGGGAGAGGCCACAGCAGTGAGAGGCCCGCGTACCACAAAAAAAAAAAAAAAGAATAAGCTATTTGAAAGAAAGAAAAATTCTTACATATTTTTTAGCACAATGCTTGACACATTGTAAGCAATAATTAATTATATTAATAAATGAATCAATGAATAGATGAAAGCCTGAGGGTCACAGTGAGACAGCATGATTTAGGATTTTAACATAATATACATCTTTATCTTTATTATTTGTAAGACAAAGTTTCAAATTTTATCCCTAAATTATAGTAAGTTCAATGGATAACAATGGATATAGTAAGTTCAATTGATAATAAGTACAAAGGATAACATTGCATTATATTCATGTTCCTTATAAAAGTGGAGAGATTGATGCTGATTAATGAAATCAATAACATTTATCATTACAGGCTCTTTAGTTCTTGGCTTCTCTGAAAACCTAGCTAGTACACACTGACATGTAAAACATCAACCACTGAGTTTATTATCCACAAAGTGAATCCATCCATCATCTATTCAATAAATATTTACTGAACAGATATTGTGTGTCTGTGGTGCTAAGTAAGGTTCATTCTTCTATTAAATCTTCTTTCATTTAAACATTTTTAAAATGTAACTCTGGGTTATTAGTGTGTGTGTGTGTGTGTGTGTGTGTGTGTCTGTGTGTGTGTGTCTGTGTGTGACTGTGTTTGAGAGAGATAAAGCAAGTGAGTGCCTGCTTTCAAACCTCATCATACTTTTATTAAACAAAATGCATACAGAAGTCATTTGTTTTCATGAATCGTCAGAAATTTTATGTATAAAATATAATTTAAAATAAATAGGAAAACACTGGCTTAAAAAAACTTCATATTTTGAGAGAATTAAACAATTATCATTTCATGTGAACCCCATGAGTCCTATAGGATAGGCAGGGCAAGTGTACACCTATTTTGCAGATAACTGCAGAAAGAGCAAACAATTTGCTCAGGTTACATGAAAACCAAAACGCCAGGGATGGATCTAGAACAACCATGGTATATGACAATAATGAAAACAACATTTCTTTCAGCTAAGTTTCAGTATATCTTGGAGTGAACAGACTGAGAATTTGAAAAACAGATACCACTTCTGGTTTTGCTGTTGATTCATTGAATCACCAGGGGTAAATTAACCTCTTTATATCTCTATTTCCACATCTACCTAATTGAGGATAAAGGGCCTTGCCACCTCACAGGGTAACAAGAAAGATTAATTAAAGCTTGTGTAAGGTGCTTTAGCCCTTGTGTAAGGGCTAAAGTGAAACTGGGTATACATGGTATGACTGTGCTGATTGGTCATATCAAAATTGAAGCATTGAAGAGGAAAGACCACACAGAATCACGAGTTACCACTGCTCGCCAGACTGCTGTTGCAACATCTGTCTAATTCACATGCAATGGCTGGGGCTCTGCTGCTCTATGTGGTCTCCCATCTCTGTGCCTTAAACCAATGAATGGCTAGGATGATTGCATGACATGTTTCTCTCCCTAGTAATTCATAATGTGTACCTGTATCAACTGGTGGAGTGCTTCAATTACTGCGTGCTCAGTGGGTGTGGTGCCACGACACATTCTCCCTCATTCTCCCCAGGCAAGTCTTGCTTCATAGCATAGGTGCTTTTCCAAGTTCAAACCCATTGGCAAAATGTAGACAGTTTCTGGCAGTGAGGTCTGTGGCACAATGACTACTCCTTAAAGCGGTGGGTAAGGAGGTCCTGTATACTCAAAAGGTTGGCATCTGTATATGTTTAATGGCTAGAGCCACAGAGAACAAGAACAAACTTTGGGTCGTTGAGATGGTGTTCTTCATGCTGGGATCCTTCCCACATCTCCCACATCCCCTGAAGTTGCTTCCAAGTATCACAGTCAACAGATTTTGAAAGGTGCAAAAAGTGTCCCTGTGGGGATAATTTTGGGCTCTGGTTATGACACTGCAGGTGTGAGAGGAAGTGGGGAAAGATTCCTGCCTGCTTTATGTCTTCGGCTTATTACTATTATTATTTTTTTAAATTTATTTATTTTTGGCTGCATTGCGTCTTTGTTGCTGCACACGGGCTTCCTCTAGTTGGGATGAGCGGGGGCTACTCTTTGTTGCAGTGCGCGGGCTTCCCATTGTGGTGGCTTCTCTTGTTGCGGAGCACGGGCTCTAGGCGTTCGGGTTTCAGTAGCTGCAGCACGCTGGCTCAGTAGTTGTAGCCCACGGGCTTTAGAGAGCAGGTTCAGTAGTTGTGGTGCACAGGCTTATTTGCTCTGTGGCACGTGGGATCTTCCCAGACCAAGGATCGGACCTGTGTCCCCTGCACTGGCAGGCTGCACCACCAGGGAAGTCCCGTATTATTATTTTAACATCTTTATTGGAGTATAATTCCTTTACAATGGTGTGTTAGTTTGTGCTTTATAACAAAGTGAACCAGCTGTATGTATACATATATCCCCATATCTCCTCCCTCTTGCGTCTCCCTCCTACTCTATTTTTTAAGATAGGAGGGTGAGGCAGTTTGGAATTGGGACATTGCTATCTCTTTGGATGTTATCTCTTTGATCCTAAAGTACACACTTGAATCGATGGTCACCCCAAACGGCTCCATAATCCACCTTACTAAGTTTCTGGAACAGATTGTGCTGTTCTCCTTTCTGAATATTAAGGAGACCCTGCTGGGTGATGAGTTCCAAAGGGCATGGTCCAATCTATTCAAATTGTAAACAAAATGGTTTGATTCAAGGCTAGGAGACATAACAGGAACACATACATGCTAGATAATAAACTTCCACATGGAGTGGATCTGGAGAAATTAAAAAGCAGGAATCTCCACTAATACTACTCAAAATATTCCCACTTGGCAAAGAATGTTGAGTTCTACAGCTCATCTTGGGGTCTGTTCATCCTGTTAGACAGGGCCTAACGGTAACCAATATTTTGCTTTTCTGACGCTTGTTTTTTAGGAAGAGAGATTCACAATTGCGTTTTAAAAATCTCCCTGCCATGGCCATTCAGAAACAGAATCTTGGCAACTGTTTTATTTCCTTCTAAATAAGAGTTAAAAATGAATCCTACATCCTCATTTCATTGCAGGACATTCTTCCTATAAAACTTAATTTCCTAATTCTCCCTGCATGTGGCTGACCAGGAGAGGGCCCTCTGGCCTCTGGGGCAGGGCTAAAGTGAAACTGGGTACACATGGTATGACTGTGCTGATTGGTCATATCAAAAAGACCTGGTACCGGTGGGTTGAGAGCCACTGTGCTGAGCCCCATCCATTGCAGCCCCTCCTCTGAGACAATTCCCCCTCCCACAGATCCAGCAACATCAGTTAACCTGTAGCAAAATGAAGGAGTACTCTGGAGGAGTGATACTTCCTCCAGTGCCACCACATCTGTTCTGATTTGTGCAAGAAGTGCTATGCTAATTGTTAACTACATTGCATATCAGCCGGGTGTTTAAGTAGTTAACTCACAAAGCCTGCACTGGGGAATGAACTGAGGAATTAATCCCTCTCCCATTACAGAGGGTCTCCAATGTGATGTTGCGGATTGGGAGAGTAAGTAGTGGGGGGAATATCAGGAGTTCCATAAACCAGACTCTGGGGCCAAATGAGTTTAGGAAACTAAATTCTATCTCCTGTTCTGGGAAAGCCAGAATATATTTGCATATTAAAGACTCTGAGAAGTTTTTTAGTAAAAAACCTGAATAATTTTGGTTAATTCCACATTTCCACATATGTGCACACAGAATTTTTTTCCTTTCTTCTTCTTCCTGTTTCTTAAGGTAGCACTGGATCATATCCTGAGGATCAATATCCCATGGGGCAAACTTTGGGAAACAGTGCCTTAACCCATTGTCTCATGTATTCCCAACTGAAAAGGGACCTGGAACTGGAAAGATTCCTCCCCGCAACCCTTTCCAGGAGGGAACTTTTTAATAAGAAAATATCTTGGCTTTGAGTCTTATTGTACTAAAACTTACTTGTAAGCATTCTCTTCACTAAGTTGGCTTAGATATAGTAATTCAGCAAGCACCTTAGCATTTATTTATGGGAGTCCATTACAACTGTGGGAGTCCTTCAGCAAAATCTAAGCCATTGCTTGGAGAAGGGAATTTCATTCCAGAAGGATTTGGGGAGGTTTTTAAAAGTACACAGTCTGGGACTTCCTTGGTGGCGCAGTGGTTAAGAATCCGCCTGCTAATGCAGGGGACACGGGTTCGACCTCTGGCCCGGGAAGATCCCACATGCCGCGGAGCAACTAAGCCTGTGCACCACAACTACTGAGCTTGCGCTCTAGAGTCTACAAGCCACAACTACTGAAGTCCACGTGCCACAACTACTGAAGCCCACGCACCCAGAGCCCGTGCTCTGCAACAAGAGATGCCACCGCAATGAGAAGGACACACACCTCAACGAAGAGTAGCCCCCGCTCCCCACAACTAGAGAAAGCCCGCGCACAGCAACGAAGACCCAATGCAGCCATAAATTAAAAAAAAAAAAGTATCCTTTTTAATCCTAGCTTTGCAAATGATTTATTACATAACCATGACCTCTACAATGAGCCATTTCCTCACTTATGCAGGAAAAATAAATCCGGACTACCCATTCATCATAGCTATTACAAGTAGAAGAATCTCCTATAAAAGGAGATTAGCCATGTTGAAGTATTAAGCACTTAATATAAGATGAAAATTATGTTTGAAAATTAAAATGTGATTTCAGTAACCCATTAAGAATTATGATATGGAGAAAAGAATTTCAGTAGTCATCCCTATAGAGGTATGTTACTATTTTTTCTCATTCAGAAATCTGATTCAGTTATGATCACAGAGAACTTTGTGCATTATAGTATAAGAATAAAAGTCAGTGAAATACATTGTTAGGATCATTGTATAGAAAATAATAGGTCCAGGCTTCCCTGGTGGCGCAGAGGTTGAGAGTCCGCCTGCCGATGCAGGGGACACGGGTTCGTGCCCCGGTCCAGGAAGATCCCACATGCCGCGGAGCAGCTGGGCCCGTGAGCCATGGCCGCTGAGCCTGCGCATCCAGAGCCTGTGCTCCGCAACGGGAGAGGCCACAACTGTGAGAGGCCCGCGTACCAGAAAAAAAAAAGAAAATAATAGGTCCTATAAAGGCAGAAGCTTAGTAACTTCTCTGATTCAACAAATGCTCTATTCACTTGGGAAGAACAGGGTCTGGTTCCGGATCTGATCACTCCTCAACAGCTTGTGTCATATTTAGATCTCGGGTATTCATATTACATCGATTTACAAATGATTGATGTGACAACCTGCCAGTGGAAAACGTATGTCACAACCTTTTCTTTTAAGCAGGGCTGCTGACAAGTAGCAGCCTCATCTTCCTGTCAAACTTGACTTTCTCCTAAGCCAACGATTCTCTTACCAAGACTTCTGCCAATCCGAAAGAGACAATTTAAGTGAACTGTGGCTTGCTTTGTAACCCACAACATATTTACTGGCCTTCCTCCTCCCTCTCTATAGAGTTTTTATCAAAGCCACTGTCTCATTAGGAAAAAATAATGAGAGAAAAATTCCCCAGTGGCATTTTCTTAAGTTGTAGAGTCAAAAAAATATTAATATAGCAATTAGCATTTCTTATTTTTTCTAAGAAAAAAGTTTTTTTCTGAAAAGAACATACCTCAGAAAAATACAATTGAAATCATGAAATTCCATTTTATACCTATCAGATAGGCCAAAGTTTAAAAAGTCTGACAATACCAAGTATTGGAGAGGATATGCAGCAGTGGGAACCCTCATCCCATGGTGGGGAAAAATAAATTAGTAAAGCTACACTGTGGAAAGCACTTGGCCACATTCAACGAAGTTTAAAATATACATAGTTCTAGGTATATATGCTAGACCACATGTGCACACGTGCACACAGAGACATATAAAAGAATATCCATCACAATACCATTGGAAATAAATTAAAGAACTGAGATCATCAAAGACCACGGATAAATAGACTGTAATATATCTATGCATGGAGTACATGATCAAAATGAATGCACCAAAGTTGCATAAATCTACAGAAGTAAACATATAAAATACAATGCTGAGCAAAACATAATGTCCAGCTTGAAAAGTATGATGTTAAAGGATGCTAGAGTGGGGTACCATTTACATAATGTTTAAAAATCCTGTGGTCAAAAGGTACAGACTTCCAGTTATAAGATAAACAAGTCCTAGGAATGTAATATATAGCATGGAGACTATAGTTAACAATACTCTATTGTACATCTGAAAGTTTCTAAGTGAGTAGATCTTAAAAGTCCTCATCACAAGAAGAACAATTTGTAACCATGTGAGGCAATTGATGTTAACTAAACTTCTTGTGGTGATCACTTTACAATATATATATATTGTATCACTATGTTGTATACCTGAAACTAATATATTATTATATGTCAATTATATCTCAATAAAACTGGGAAAAACACTTACGGTTATGCCAGGAGACATATAAAATAAAGGTTCAGGCTGCACTGTTCATAATAGAAGAAGAAGAAGAAAAAAAAGAACCACTTAATATACTAGCAAGGAAATTAGCAGAGACACACTTCTTGCAAAGAATCATAGAACTGTCCCTGCTTCCTGACAATGCCCAATTCAGAGCAAAGCTCTGCTTCCTAGGACCTGCCTCAGTTATCACCCAAAGTCTAAATCCTACAATAACGCCCTCTCACTGAGACGCACCACAGTGTGTGCACTCCTCATGTTGTGCACTCTCCCTATTTCCAAGGGGTACAACAACAGAATTAAATGAAGTCCAGAAATCATGAAAAATTTTTTAAAAAGTAGCAAAGTGACATTATGTAATGTAGTCAGGTATATAAATATGTAGTAAAAAATATAATACAAGCATGGGAATGTTAAACTCTGAATTAATGATAATGGTTTCCTTTAGGAAGGGAAGGAGGGAGGCAGGAAGGAAGGGAGAGAAACCAATCTGGGAGGTTTACACAGGGGCCTCAATGGTACATTAATGTTTGATTTCTTTTAAACAACAACCAAAAAATTCTGAAAAATATGACATAAAAATGTTAGGGTTTGATAAAGTTAGGAAGTGGATATGTGAATGTCCGTGGCACTTTTATGCTTGCCAGTGTGTTTGAAACGCTTCCCACTTTTCTTTTTAATGATAATATGCTGGAATTACATTAGAGTTAAACTAGGAGGTTTTAGTTGCTGAAGTACCAGAGAAAACTCATTATAATGCAATCTTACCCACAAGCCAGTTTCAGAATAGCTTTATAGCAATGCTCTTTTGAGTTGATAAATGCCATCCATTTTTTGCAAATGTTATGAGTAACTCATTGATTTAGGTTTTTTTTGCCCACTGTCCTCCTTGCCCTGTTTATTATGATACTAGTTGGAAATATCTCTTCCTGAATGGCATGGCTAATTCAGAACTCATTAAATGTATGACTCTAAACTGTTCATTATATATTACCTCCATCATGTCTCCACTGTGTTTACTCCATTACCGAGCTTAATTAAGTCCTTCACGAGTTTCTTATAATCCTCCAAACATAAGTTTGGCAAATATGTACCATTTGTTTGCATTGCTTCTGAATTATTAATAAATATGTTTTAAAATTGTTTCTATGTTTCTAAAAGTCATCTCACTCTTCAAACTAATTGCCATGCTCTCTCTTTACGATTCTGCTTACCTCAACTGCTTTTTGGAACTGTCCTGGGATCTAACCTTTTATCTACGATTAAGTTATACCTCAACTTATTTAAAGGACCCTACACTCTGAGCCTTGTGAGAAGATCACAACAGAGTGCCAACCACTGGCTTTCCTAACTGCAAATATTCAGTTAATTCTCAAGGAATTGTAGCAGGTTAGAAAGACATAATTTATTAAAACCATACCAAGTGAGCTGCTTGGGAAGTCATCTCTTTTTCTGGCTAAAGGAAAAATGTGCTCACACCTAACGTGAATTCTCCCAGGATCTCTCTCCTCACATTTTAAAAACGGGTTAGCCATTAGCCAGCTGGCGGCTCTTTAAAGATATTCTCACAATTAATGGTAAATGATACAACGTTATTAGTGGGTCAGTTTCATTCTGCAGTCATTCAGATTTTTTAAAATGATAACCAAGTTAAGCAATGCCATTTCAATTCCCCAGACTCCTACAGCTTTCACTACCACTCAGGTCGGTGGTCTCCACCATCATGCAGACAAAGGTAATGCAAGATCATGAAGCATGGTGTTTAGCCTGGACTGTCTGAAAGAGAATTGATCTACTAGACTCCTTTGACTTTACCACATGGATGCTATCATGGAATTCCTGTTACTCTTTTAAATTGTGGGAAATTTTGTCTTTAAATCCCTTCTTAAGTTTATGCAGCCCCAGATGATAAGTTTCTTCTTTGTTGTCCATTTTTGGGTAATATTGTTCCAATATGTGTTTCTCCATCAGCAATGCAACATCGTTATTCACTCAATCAATCTGCAAACGGCCATCAAACACCTTGTACGTACATAACGTGGAAATGTTATTGGTGGACAAGAGAACTATAACTGTCTCTACCCTTAGGGACACGAATGAGAGACAGGAAGAAACAGAGAGTTCATCACGTTAGCAAAACAAACTCTGGTCACCCCCATCTTTATTTTTGACCGTTAATACCTGAGAATTATATCCAATTAACTCAATAACCTCCAGGCAATTATCCCCCTTTTGCTATCTTGGAATTGCCCTTCCAGGATTAGATTTCTCTGAGGCAACAATGAAACTAAATCCTTCCCATAAATCCAATAATTAAAATAAACTGGGATGTGAATCAGGACATGAACTAGGTGAGTAGTATAATGCATTTTGTTTCTTCCTCCTTGCCCCTTTTTATGTATATTTAGTGAACTTTGTAGCAGCCCTTTTTGTGTCTGAGGCAAGCAGATGCTTTCACTGTCTTAGCCTAATGATGTGGAGAAAAACAGAAGCATGTGAAAAGTCTTCAAGTGCTTCGGCTTCAGAGATAATAAATAACGAAAATTGCATTCCTCACACCATCCTCTCTTCCCAATTCAATTTCTGGAAAAGGTGAAAGAAGCATAATGCAGTGCTGTAACACACAAGAATATCCTTCTGTAGACAGTGGTGGGTTTCTTTCCAGAAAAAGGTGACCAACTATATACAACTGAAGGATTAGAACTTCAGAATCACAGCGCTTCCTTTCTGGCTCTGAGACAATAAAGTGTAAATGAGGGGGCCTTACTAAATATTCAATATCAAGTCCTCAGTGTCGGCCCTGGAGAATACTGATAAATAATAGAAATGAAACATGGAAGATATCTGAAAGCTCAAAATGATCTCCAATTTTCAAATATCAAAATTGATGTGATTTCAATGCTTAAAGGAACAGTTAATTTATT
Source organism: Phocoena phocoena (assembly GCF_963924675.1). Lineage (NCBI taxonomy): Eukaryota > Metazoa > Chordata > Mammalia > Artiodactyla > Phocoenidae > Phocoena > Phocoena phocoena. Next base: position 93,127,401 of record NC_089225.1, read on the forward strand.
CCAATTCAACGTTAGCTTTTCCTGATCATTGCCCCTCTTGTTTGTATCATTCAAGTCAACAAAATGAGTTTGCAGTTTTTGCTTATTGCTACTAGGCATGCACCAATTTCCCCATATGCACCAGACTCTTTTTAATTGCTCCTTCTGGTAACATTGCACAGATCTTATTTTGTGTTACTTAATAAAATGTTTGGGGAAAAACTGATAGAAACTTTAATTTCCAAGCAAGTGACTGCCAACATTTTAAGAAGTTATGAAATCAGGTGCAATAAAGAAAATTGTGAAGAAATAAAAGTTAGATATACCAATAGGATTAATATCAAAATACTGATTGGGGCAGGATTCCCCAATGGATAAATGGATGACTACCATTTATTGTACTCCTAATATGTATTCCTTTATGTGACATATATTGTTTCTAATTCTTATAACAGCCCTGCTAGGTGGAGACTTCCTTCCCCATTACATATAGTAACTGGGACAGACTGTCTTGCATGTATTTGGAAGGTCTGTTTTGCATGTTCAGTCCCACATCATTTTTCCTGATTGTTTATAGTAAAATGAGGTCTATTATTAGTTACTCCTAGTGTGGGTTTTAAAAATTCATTAAAAAAAGTGGAAACTCCTCCTTAAGATGTAGCTAAAAGAGTCAGAAATTTAAAAGGATTTATCATAGAACTAAGACGTATTCCTAATTATCAATATGCTTTAAAAACATGTATTTACAAATCTAAGAAACAACTGTCCTAGGCTATTTAAAAGAGAAAAATTAAGAAAAGAAAGACACTGCTGGAGTAAATGACACGCCAGAGGCAGCCCAGTCAGTGGCCTTAAGTAACATGCATTCCTTCCCCTGTCCAGTGGGATGCTTGCTCTACTGGGAAGTCAGGATTGTATCTTAAGTGCCATATTCCACTCAGTGCTCCATCTTCCTGCTTGCTACAGTAACTGGGGTTTCATATAGACAATACTAGAAGTACCTGGTAACCATTCAATGGAGTTTAAGTCAAGCTTTTCTTTCCTTCCCCCTCAGAGCTATATTATTTTTAGTCTTTTCTGGACCAGTTCTGGTCTAGAACTATTAGTTAACTGAAGAATGAGAATTAGCTTACTGACCTTGAGAATCATTTGGCTTATTAATTTTTGCTTCCTACACCAAGTTTGGTTTTATGGTGGCAATTTCTGGCCAGGAAAAGGAAGATATCAATTACCCTGTCTAAATTTTATGTTGTGCATATTTGTATTCAAAAGCTCCAGTTAAAAATTATCTTAATTGGTTCTCTTTAGTCTACCTCCCTTCACTTCTCAACAAAACAAACAAAAATTTGGGAGGGAAGGATTTAGGTTTAGTTTCACCCTAAATAAAGGTGAACTTTAAAAACTGGGCTGCTTTGACACACATTGCTTGCTTTATAATTCATCAGAGAGCTAATGTTTAAAAGTATACATTTAAGTGTACGTGTATATTTTATTATATATTATATAGTATTTTGAAAATATGTTTGTGTGTTTACATGTACATATACACACACAATACACGTGTCTTTAGGAAAGCCCAAGAGAATGCAAGAGGGGACACTGAGACAGGGAACAGAGGGGTGTTTAGGAAGAAGAGATTCAGAATGGAGTTCTGATCCTCTATGAAATCAGTAGAGGATCTTGAAGTTTCTAACACTTCAATGTTAGAAGTTTTAAAAGCCAGTGTTAAGAAGCCCGTGGATAATTTTTTGTCCTTATTGGAATTGCCTTATTGTGAGTGTTATACAAGTTGTGCAGACCTCAGATAAAGGTGAGAATCCCTCTTCACCGTAATATGTTTAAGTAACATTTTAATGCCTTGTTCTCTGAGCAGCCTTCCTGCCTTCAGGATAAAGTCCAAACTTCAGCATTAAGTAAAACTCCTACCAACCTCCACCCTCTACTAACTTCCAACCACAGGATGTCTCTCCCACCAACTACGATGAAGCACTTCATTCATATTTTTCAATAAGACTTTATAGTTGTGCCACAGAGTTCACAGGAATATAGCCCCAGGGAAGTAAATATTCCTTGTTCAAGCACTTGCCTTCTTTCTCCTCACTGCACCCATCTGGACAGTCTTAAGGCTGAGCTGAGGGAAAAGAAGGATCAGCAGCCCGTGAAGAGTCAAGGAGAGGCTGGTGCATAAACCCCAAGTCTGTGTGTTCCACACACAAGCCCCTTACTAACCACCATTCTTCTTGCAGTTCTTAGAATACGTATAACCCGTTATGTCTCCTTGAAGAGTTGGCTCAACAGGGTGTCTTTTTCAGTTACTATTATAATAATATATGCAACTATCTGTAACTCTAACTTGTTTTTTTTGTTATTAATTTTTATTGGAGTATGGTTGCTTTACAATGTCGTGTTAGCCTCCACTGCACAACAAAATGAATCAGCTATACACATACAGATATCCCCTCCCTTTTGGACTTCCCTCCCATTTTGGTTACCCAGTGCACTAGGTAGAGTTCCCTGTGTTATACAGTATGTTCCCATGCTCTTTAGCTTTAAAAGTACATTCACAAATTACATCACATTAGAGCCTCACTCACGTAACTATGGACGCTAAACATCATTTCCCCTTTTATGGACTGGGTAATGAAAGCTCAGTGACATTTGTAAGTAAACAAGTTTGGAATTTTAAACCAACAGCTGTGATTTCAAATCCCATACGCTTTCCTCCATATCATTTACATTGTGTGATCTGAAAGCTGATGGATGTATAGAAGTCTCCCTCCCACCCCGCCCCTAATTAAATCTTCTTCCCTACCTTGGCATTGAGATAGGCATTTCCATATAGTAATGGCTCTCAAGAGATGTGTGCTTTTAAACCAGACTAATGGATTATGTTACTGAGGTGTCTGAGACAGTGGGTATCTGACATATCCACAGGGATTACTGCCTGTTAGTCATTAACATGTAGGGTCACCTAGCAGAGAACAGGTGTCTGTGGCAATGAAGAGTGGAAAGTGAAAGTCTGATGGACTGTGTTCAATACAAAAGTGTCAATACAAAAGTGTCAGAGAGGGCTGGGATGATTCATGGGAGCCAAAGAGAAAGGCTGGGAGTGTCCCATGGTCTGAAAATTGCCTTTGGGCATCATCAGAGATTATATGTCAAAGTCTCTTTACCTTGGACAGCCAGAAAGAATTTGCAAGAAGAGAGGAAAAAACTAGCCACACTCAGTTGTCCTTTGGGTGAGTGTTATACTGTCTTTCATTATTTCTCTAGAGTATGCTAAGTAGAAGTCCTATATACTTTACCATCATGGTGCTCTCTTGGGGACAATGAAGTTGAAACCCACAGGTCACATGGGTACACTGAGGCAGAGTATTTCACATGACATGTCAAGTGGCTTATAATATGTTTTCAATCCAGTGAGTACGGTATATGGTATTCCGTACTGCGTTCCTTGGCTTTAACTGCAATGTATATTTTCCCCTTAAACCATCATTTCAAAATGGAAATACTTTTGGTATGGCTTGGTCTTTTATGATTTTCATGTTTATCATTATGAGGTTTCTCTTTCTACCTTTAACCTTTCTTATAAAGAATATTGTCAGTCTGTACCGAAAACATCAATATGTAACTTATATGTGAATCACAACTTATGCTTATAGACAGTATTATTTCAGACACCATAAAATGCAATGACCCTTTATTTATCAAATGTCAATCTGAGTCACAACAGTAGTTTACTGTCTTAATACTGAAACAAAAGGGTTGCGTTTGTCTTCCTGTAATTCTTTAAAATCAAATGCTAAGGTCAAAAACAAGTCTTCTACTGACCTGAAATGTCTGTAAGAGTAAAGGTTTTCAACTACCAAGGCTGAATTAAAATCTTTAACCCTCAAAAGAGGGAGCTTGGCCAGAAGCTTTTCATAACTATTATTCCAACTGCATAAAGAGCAATGTGCTAATTTGATCCCAGGAACCCACTGACGGTTACAATTCTCCATGAAGGTCAATTTGCCTTACTGGCAAGGTTTTATGTGTATATCATGCCATATATAGATAGGATGGTTGGAGTAGGAGCTCAAAAAATATAGTTGAATGGACAAATAAACAACAGAGTGTTTGATGCCTAAAGAAGAAGCTAACGCTCTAACATCCAAATTTCAATTACAATGAGTTCCCCATACTTCAGATGTGCTAGACTTTCACTGTTGTAAATATTAATTGAAATTAAGTGAACCAGATCAAGATTTCTAAATATGTTTGGCAACAGGTTATAATAAGGATTTGTATGATGTTAGCTCCAGCTTCACCACTGCATGACTTTAGCCAATTGATTTCACCTCCCCTTTTCTTTAGGGACGAAAAGGAGACAACAGCATCTACCTCGAGTGATACTGTAAACATTAAATGAGATGTTGTACATAAAAGATTTACCACAGTCCTGGGCACAATAAATGTTAATGCCTCATACATAAATATTTTTATAATGGGATTTACTTCAATAAGACCTGGCCTAAATTAATTTGTTTTTATATGTAGCAATTCTGTCTTCTTCATTTTAACATTATATACACGAGGATAAGTTTCTCCCTTCTGTAAGTTTCTCCCTTCTTTGGCTATTCATCCTATAGACATTTTAGCACTTTATATGTGTAAGTAACTGTGCTGGGCACAGTTACTAGGGAGGGGAAAGTAGAAGGGAGGAGCAAGGGCGGAAATGTTTAACAAAGCATCATTCTGCTTCCACAAGGAAATTAAGCACATAGGCACTTGGAGAATTAAGAAATATGTAACTGACAGACCCCAAGTGTAGTGAAAAGACCATTATATAATTTTAATAGAAAACATAAAAGGTAGTAATGGTGGCAGAAGAACCAGAACACCAGGATTGAAGACAGGACAACTGACAGCAAAACAGGGAGAGAGTAAGGAAAGGGAAATATTTAAGTTATGAAAGGAGTGTGTTTGTTCAGCTAACCAATCCTTCTGCCTAGAATCCACTGCTGTCAGCAGCACTTATAGTGCACCATTTTTAGGAGGGGGCTGGCAGAAACCACTCTGTCTGATCAAAGGATCCAAGAGTTAATTGATATTATACAGTCTATATTTTTAAGTACATGAGGATACAGTAGGTTAAGTGTGTTCATTAAATTTAACCTAGCACGACTTCCCTAGTGGCGCGGTGATTAAGAATCTACCTGTCAATGCAGGGGACAGGGGTTCGAGCCCTGGTCCGGGAAGATCCCACATGCTGCGGAGCAACTAAGCCCGTGTGCCACAACTACTGAGCCCGTGTGCCACAACTACTGAAGCCCACGCACCTAGAGCCCGTGCTCCACAACAAGAGAAGCCACCACAATGAGAAGCCTGCGCACCACAACGAAGAGTAGCCCCAGCTCGCCACAACTAGAGAAAGCCCACGTGCAGCAACACAGTCAAAAATAAAATAAATTAATAATAAAAAAATTAACCTAGCAACTATCTAACTTTTGAAGTTAATTCAAATCTAACATCCAGAGGCTCTTAGTTAACTTTTGAAGTTCCCAACTCAGGAATACACAGTCCTGGGATAGTTAAATCTAAATGAGAAACTCTAGGAGGACCTGAGCCAGGGTGGCATTTTGCAGAGGCAATGCTTCTCCTGTTTTTACTTCAGTCAGCCTTGGAATGTGTTAGGTAGCATAAGGGGTGTTAGAAGTACGTTTTCATTAATGAAATGAATGCTGTTCAAGTTAATGTGGCTTGGCTAGAAATACTGAAAATGCACTTCCACCTTTACGTGGACAGGGTCTAAGAATCAGCAGACCTGTAGACTAGCATTTCCTTTCAGCCCTGTGCTCCGACACCCACTAGATGATTCCGGGGCTAATGCCTACTGCTACTAAATGGAGTGCTGCACATGCCTGCAAGGTCCTTGTTAGAGTGCCTGCAAGGACAAAGAGCTGCGACTTCACTGAGCTTCACGAACAGTTTCGTGTGACCTCTTTTGTGCATGCTTGCTAATAAATGTTTTTACGGATGGCAAACCACAAGACTTGTTTTCATTACAAATACACCAACTGCCAGCAAGGTGGTGGGGGAGGAACCCCACGGTGCTCATTTATCTCAAGCTAGCAGACAATTATTAATGCCTACCAAGAAGATCCTAACAACCAGGAACGGCCAAACTGCCTTAGAATATTCTTAACAGATTGGAAAACACAAAGTAGCAAATATTTATTCAAATGGTTTACTACAAATCCAGATCTTCAGGTTCCATTCAGATCACAAATTTATTCTTTGTGCTTGCCACTGGGCTGGGTGTTAGAAGCAAATATAGATATGGAAAATAAAATTCTTACGCTAAACGGGCATACAAACTTTATCAGTGTGTGCTCACACAAGTGCACATGTGTGTGTGCTGTGTGTTGAGGGGTTCATGAAGATAAAAGAAAAGAGACAGGCATGTGTCTGAACAATTACAACTGGCATAATGTTTGCTATGATGATGGGGTCATGCCCTGCACATGCTATTGAAGTATGAAATTTGGACTCCTAATACCATTTGTAGGCAGAAGGTAATGTGGGCAGGAGGGGGTTAGTTAGAGAAGTGGTAGCCGCCAAGAGTTTTGAAGGACAAGTTGGAGCTAGCCGAGAGAATGACAGGGAAGGGAGAGGATAATATATGCAAAGGCATAAAGGTAAGAAAGCCCTTGAGGAGTCTGAGTACAATAAAATCCCATGATAATGCAATAACTTGAATTCAGATGTAAAGCACAGGCTCACCAGGTCATTTCATTATCCCTGCAAAACAGGCTCCTGCATTTTACATGACTGAATGTTCTGGACCCCTTATATGATGCTACGGCAGCATTTATTTTAGTTCACTGAAAGTGGCTAGAGTGTGAAGTACGTGTCTGTGAGTGATGGGGAGAGGCTCACAGCCAGAGATGACACTGAAGAGTTAGGTCAGGGCGTGATCATAAAAGGACTTAGGGGGCATGCGATAGTATGGATATTAACTTGAAAGTAATGTTGAGTCAGAAGGATATAAAGCAAGGAAGAGGCATGAATAGATACGTGTTTAGAAAAATAATTGGCATCAGTATAAATGATAGACTGACTGAAGGGGCTAGGTCAGGGAGATGGAAACTAGATAAAAAGCTATTGCAGTCAGAGCAAAGGAATAGGATAAAGATCTAAACTAAGGCAGTGACAGTGGCAATGGAGACAGAAGACATTTGTTAAAAGACATCTGGAAGGAAAAATTGAGAGGACTTGGCGACTAAAAGCATGTGTAGATCCATTCCCCACATTATGAAATGGTCAGTCTTAAAGAAGAGGAAGGTAAGGAGTGTAGTAACAGATTTGTTGAACAATTATAACAACCCACATTTCTTAATTATCTTTCTTTAGGTATTGCAATTGGGTTAGTCTAACATGATGAGAACCGTCACATTTCAATAGCTAGAACTGAATGGGATTAGGTTCATTTATCATGAGTTGACTGGAAGATTTGGAAATGAAACTGTCAGAGGCTTAGTTTGGGGTTATTTGCCATCAGACCAAACTAGAATTTTAATAAATGGGAGGAGGCAGATTGTATTTCATTAAGGAAAAGGCAATGAGAATGAAGACAGGTGTTCTTGGAAAAAAGCCTGTTAAACTCCTAGTCATGATCATGCGTTTGTCATCAGTCGTGCTGAATGATGCTGGTGATGTGACACAGTGGCTCTCAAATGAGGGAACGGGGATTTGATGCTTTGGGGGAAACTTCAATGATGCACTGATCTAGTCATTCCATAAAGCATTCATATATCCATCAATCCAATAAATATTTATTGAACATCTGCTAAGAGCCATGCACACTGAAAGAGTTAAGAGAGCTGAGAATTTTAAAAGAAAAGGATCAAATCTTGGTCAGAACACTCAAAGAAGGTTTGGTACTTCAGACCTCCATTGTATAATTAAGGAATCCAGAGATACGATAGGAATAATTAAAGTGAATTAACATCTACTCTGGTTTGACTGGATTGTTTTTAGCTATGGCTCAAGTTTTTTTCAAGACTTACTTATGCTCATATAGGTGCCTTATAAACGACATAATCTTTTCTTGCTTATTGTTTCATGATATCCATGTTCCTTCTTCTGAGAATGGGGAAAGAGCATGTCAAAAGGAAGAGAGAGACCGTTACTCTAAAACTATTAGGAACCCCTATGTTCAAGAAAACCAAGACAAATACTAGCAAGGATGTGACAGTAAAACAAAGACTCCCTTTTACAAATTAGCATGCAGGCCATAAAGCCTCTGAATATTTCTGCTCTCAGAAAACATTTCCTCATCAATTTACCTCTCCTGTGTGATTGCTACCTAGGGTCTACTGGAGGGAGTAAAATTCTTTCAAATGTTGGTTCTATTAAAATGTACTTGGCTTCACAACTATAAATAGTTTATGTAGCAATCTTTATTGCCTTCAGTTCTCAAGTGCAGACTCACAAAGAGAAACAAGTTCCATTCACAGTGGTTGCCGCTAAAGATGACAGGGCTAATTGGCATTAAGAGGATTTTTATCCAGTGTGTTGCTCTTGGCACAATTTCACATACAGGATCCAGCACATAAGTCTAGAAACCAAAGCACAATTTATTTCCTTTCTCAAATCTTAGGATAATTTAGAACAGCAGAACTAAGATAACAACCACTGATTTCTTTTTCGTCTCAAACACCGAATCGGTGATTCTTAAAGCATGGACTGTAATAAATAAATAGGTCCTTGTTAAACGACCAATATTTTCGTAGCTCTATCCCTGTGCCTTAATTTTTTTTCCCTAGTAGCAACATGATATGCATAACAAATACATCACAAGACCTGGGTTCAAGTTTGAAGCTCTTCCACTTAATAGCTGTTTAATCTTGGGCAAGTCATCTAATCATAATGTTTTCTAGAGCACTTACCGTACACTTCTACAGACTACAGACATCTTTATATTATCACAAACTATCTTATGACATGCTATCATATTAGATGTGTTACTTTAACTCCCCCCAAGATGCTAGGGGGTAGGTACTTTGATTATCCACATTTTACAGATGAAGAAACAGGCTCAGAGAAGTTAAGTGACTTCTCAAGGTCAAACTGGGACTTGAACTGAGCACCCTGAACGAAGGTCCATGGGTTTGGTCATCAGGCTCTATTTGCCTCTCTGAGAGTTTCTATTTTCTCATCTGCAAACTAGAAATCACAGTCATGAATCTCTCAGGATTTTTACAAGAATTTAAAGGCAATATTACTTAAAAGGGATCACGGTTATAGTTGTTGTTGTTCTATTCTCCCAATCTCTACTGTATCCTACTGACTCTCTCTTCCCAACATTTTTTTTTTTTTTTTTGCGGTACGCGGGCCTCTCACTGCTGTGGCCTCTCCCGTTGCGGAGCACAGGCTCCGGATGCGCAGGCTCAGCGGCCATGGCTCATGGGCCCAGCCGCTCCGCGGCATGTGGGATCCTCCCGGACCGGGGCACGAACCCGCGTCCCCTGCATCAGCAGGCGGACTCTCAACCACTGCGCCACCAGGGAAGCCCCCCAACATTTTTAAGACTTATTCATTCTTCTCCATTTCTGTTTCTCCAATTGTGTTAGACACTTTTTATAATTTTGGTAACTGTGCAGCTCTTTTTCTTGCTCCAGCCTTCCTCACGCTGATCTGGTCTTCTCGCACCATCTGATTAATATACACAAAGCACCATGTGCCTGTTACCATGTGTCAGCCTGTTACCATGTGTCACTCTTCATTGCACAGCACTTAAAGACATCCCAATATTGTCACTCTGGTATTTGAAACTCTGGGTCCCTTGGTCTTTTATTACACATTCAAAATCGTTTCTCAGTAGAATCTAATGGAATTGGGAGGGGGCATTTATTTATCTATTGAATGTCTGTGATGTGTGAGGCATTGCTGTTGTTTGGTGGAAAAGACAGGCTTAGGCATAGGCCACAGGAAAGGGAGACCCGGATCCAAACACCAAATAAAAACATACATAGTGAATTACAATGATAGAGGAAGGGTGGTATGGAGGTGAAAACTAGCCTAGTGTAGAGGTTCAGGGAAGTTTCCCTGAGGCAAAATAAAACCATTCATCTTGTATTTCCCACCACCATGGACTTAGTTCTTGTCTTCCTTCCCTTGAAAAACTTCCCATTCTTTCCATGCAAATCCAACTATCCTATTTGTCTTCCTCAGGATGCAATTTAAGTCCTACTTACAATATTAAGCTTTGCTAAGTTCTCCACCCTGCAAAGATTGTAATTTTTAACAAATCTTAATGCATTTGTGGTTTTTCATTCCTGCCATCAAAGTTGATAATGCAACAGATTATGGGTTTTAGGGTTAGGTATGGTCCCCACAACTTGATTATTGATGTTTTTACCTAAAAATCCCATGTTCTCCTTTAGATTCCACATAGCATTACAATAAATGAGGCTTTGTTTAACGAATGGCTGAGTGTTCAAGGGTTGTGCACAGCTAGATGTCTAGAAACCTATGTAACAAAAGTAGGCACCAGAACCATGGCTCTAATACCTTAAGTAACCTTCCTAATGTTTGAGATTAACCTAAACCCACTCTTGTTCATTTGCTTTAGGTTTAATTTGAGCTTAAACTTGATACGCTTTGCATTAACATTGCAGAAAAACTGACTGTTTATTGTTCTGAAGGTTTGGCTACATTACCTAATGCTAACACAGAATTCATAATAACCCCAAAACTAAGCCTGCCTATGAAATTCACTGGTCCCTATATTTACCCTCCAGATTATATATTTAATGCTAAATTCCTGCATAAAACTAAAGATGATTCAACAAAATAAAGACCTTAAATTTCAGCCCTTGGCATGCTGCTGAAAGGAATGTAATCTACATAACAAAGTTCTGTGTGTTTGGTTTTTGTTTATGTTTGTTTGTTTTGTTTTTTTCTGGTTTCCAGAGCTCTGCTTAGCATGCACTCTTATAAACAGCTAATTAAAGCTAACAGGATTCAGTGGAGGTGGGTGAAGTTTTTCAGTGCAGATTAGGTTCAATTTTGGTACAAAATTTTGCCAGAGTAAACAGTGTTAGAGTTGTGTGGAGAGGTGTGTGACAGCTTAGGTATGCCATGCTGTTCTCGAATTCATTTGTTTCCCTTTGCCTGTGGGTTAAATATCAAAGCATAATGCTATTCATATGAGGGGAATTCCAGTTGAACCACACTTATTCCTCCCCTCTAATCCACTCCCACTCTTAAAAAGACTGTATCCAAAACAATGGCACACAGAGCACCCAGCTGAGCTCCCTGTGCTATACAGCAGGTGGAATGGGGGGTGGGGGGTGGGAGGGAGGTCTAAGAGGGAGGGGATATGTATACATATAGCTGATTCGCTTTGTTGTACAGCAGAAACTAACACAACGTTGTAAAGCAATTATTAATTAATTTAAAAAAACAATGGCACAATGATACAAAGTTCATTCCACACAGAATCCTATGTAGAGTCATCATATCATAAACTTCTCAAATCACAGGAGCTCCACATCTCCTATATTTTTTGTATCTAACTTCTATACATTAGACACAATGTCCTTTCAATGAATATGATAAAATAATAACCTGTGAAAGAAGCAAGCATTCTGGTCTGTATTCCCCAGTTTTCCACTGACTTGTCAGTAAATCTGAACAGATTTCTTCATATCTCAGGTCTTCATGTATTGTTGCACTAAATTTGTTCATTTGTTTAACAAATATTTCTTGAGTGACTACTAAATGCCAGGTAATATTCCAGAGAGTGGTTCTGTTAGCTATGCCAATAGCAAGTGAGCATTTCTAATAGAGATGAGTGATTCTGTTTGACAGATAGCATGGTGAGTAGAAAGAGAATTTGGGTAGGAAGACCAAATTAAATCTTGGCTTCAACACTTACTTAGTGAGATCTGTCACTAAAATCTCTGAAAATAAATACCTTCATCTACAAAATAGCAATACTTCAAAAAAAATTTAATGATGCTTCCATGTGCAGGCACCTGTGCCGGGTGCAAGGAATGCAGTATGGCCTCAAACAGATAAGGACTCTGCTGTGATGGGGCTGGATATTTCAAGCATGTTTCATGTACACTATTATTGTATCACTGGCTCTTGTTAGTCCATGTGATGGTTTTAAAATGTGTCCACAGAATCTTTGACACTTTTTCCTTTGAAAGGCAGAGCTTAATTCCCTTGCCCTTGAATATGTGTCAGGCTTAGTGACTTATTTCTAATGAACAGAACATGATAGAAACGATGCTCCGAGGCTTCCGAGGGTAGGTGATAAAAAGGATAACTTCCATCTGACTGTCTCTTGTATTGCTTGGTCTGGCGAAGCAGCTGCCAGGTCATGAGGACACTGAAGCAACCTACAGAAAGAAGCTGAGGGTCCTCACCAATTGAGGCCTAATTGAATTGGTACCAACTCATTAGTCATATAAGCAATCCACCTTGAAAACAGATCTTCCGGCCCTAGTCAAGGTGTCATATGAAGGCAACCCTAGCCAAAATCCTTGATTGCAATCTCGTAACAGACTCGAAGCTAAAACTCACAGTTAAGCCACTATCAAAGTTCTGACCGATAGGAACTGGAAGATAATAAATGTTTACTGTTGTTGCCACTAAGTTTTGGCAACTTGTTATAGAGCCACAGATAACTAATATAGCCTGTGGTAGAAACATCTGGATGAAGATAAACAATTATGGAAGAAAATCTTTCAAACTTCCTTTAGTTTAGCTTCCATATCAGAAAAAGAAAAATTAAATACCTCCTCACAATGCTTCTATTACTACAGGAGAAAATCCAAACATCTAGGTCTAGTATTAAAAACCCTACATGATCAAACCCCACCCAACTTGATCTCCTCTACTCTTTAGCACACTCGACTTTGGCCAAACCAATCTACCTATCCTCACCCAGTTTTTAATCCTGACCTTTCTAACTCTTGAAGGGCACATATCTTCTTGTTGCATAGGCATTACATTAATCTTTTTTCCTTCCAAGCTCAAGTACTGGGGTAATTCTTGACTATGCTAATTCATAGCAATCTCTTCCTTTTTTAAAATTCCAGTAGTTTTTGTCACCAATGCTGTTTATTTAATACTACTTATTTGCCTAAGTACTTATATTATTATTACATGTCACTATTAAATAATCAATGAATGTCTGAGCTTCAGATATGTGCAAAGCACTGTGCTAAGAGTTATATCTAACACTTTTACTTTAGTTATATTTTTTCATCTATTATGGCATGTAAATTTTTATGTGTGTGTTTCTTCCCCCCACAATTAGATTGTAAGCATCTTAAGGGCAGAGAGCAGGCCTATTTGTTACAGCTCTAGGCATGTCTTGTAGAATATGAATCTCCAGAAGCATCTTTGTATCATCTCCACAGAGGACAGCAATTTCAAAACAATGAAGTGATTTTTTGGACATTTTCTCACTCTCCTAATATTTATGAAACTAGCAGCACAGTGATGCAATGTTAGAGTGTGAAACACTTGTTTCAGTGGAACTGGGTTCCCCAGGCCATGTAACTTAACCATGAAATCATCTTGGAGAAACATCGGTGCAGAAAAATTCAGGGAATTATGAACACTTCTTTCCTTAGTCACCAATCTGATGGTACTCTTTGAGAGAAGGCATTCTCCTCAACTGTCCTGAAAATGTTGTCTTCAACATAAGACATGAAAAATGGTGAATCTTTGGACATCCTTAGGATTACAGCAAAAGATTCAGTGCTAAAATGAGGCAGAGAATGCTGGCAATGGCTGCAAGGTAACAGGGTGAAAGCAAATTCTTCCATGAAATTACTCAAAGAATTAAATTCATTCAATAGTACGGAGCCAGTAGAAAATGCAACTGACTTAAAATAAGAAAATAATTAAAAAGAAAGAAAAAGAAAGCTCTCAAACATTAGGTTGCATAAGAATCATCTAAGGGGTTCTTTAAACTCCACCCCACTCACTACCCTCAGCACCTCATCACCTCAGCATCTCATCACCACCTTCTCCATCACCATCACCAGGTGACAATTCAGAAAGCCTACAGTACTAGTGGGAAGCAGCTGCATAGCACAGGGAGATCAGCTGGGTGCTTTGTGGCCACCTAGAGGGGTGGGATAGGGAGGGTGGGAGGGAGACGCAAGAGGGAGGGGATATGGGGATATATGTATATGTATAGCTGGTTCACTTTGTTATAAAGCAGAAACTAACACACCATTGTAAATTATACTCCAATAAAGATGTTAAAAAAAAAAACAGAAAACGAAAGCCTACCGCAAAACCCTGGAATCTATGTCTTTCAACAGGTGTATTTAGATGATTTTGATTAAGGTCGAGTGGTTAAGTGTATCTATTTGTAAATCATGAAGATAGAGAAAAGATAAGGAGAAAAAACACTGTTAATATTGTGATTCTCTTTAGTTAGCTGCAATTCCACTCCCAGATTTGTCCTAAATTGTGTTAATCTCATTTGGACAGTATGAAATTAGAGGGTTATAGCTAGTTGTGCATGGAAGACCTCCATATTATAAAGAGTAATTATTCTTTAAAGAAATCTGGATTTGAAAATCTGGAAAGAAAATGAAGAATTGAAGGAGGCAGTGTTAAAAAAAATTCTGGGGAAATCACCAACTGTGATAGAAAAGTCTACAGACATTTTAGCCCCCTAGCATTCCCAGGGTAATCAAGAGATCGTGAAAATGAAAACCGAAGTGCGAGTCTTAAAACCAGAACTCTGTGCCCAAGCCAGTCACCAGTTCCTACTAAACCCTCTTTCATTCTGCTGTAGGAACTCTTTCTAAAATGTTATCTGATCCCGATGTTCGAATTTTAGTTGTGTGTGTGTGTGTGTGTGTGTGCGTGTGCGTGTGTTATATGCAGAGAAAAAAGTCTGAGAAAATGTACACTGAAATGTTAACGATGGTTATCTTTAGAAGGCAAGATTATGTTACTTATATTACTTTAGAAGGCAAGGAGACTTCTCCTTTTTGCAACATGAATACTTGTATTAAATTACTTAATTTTTTAAAAATGAGCATGTATTTCTATGGTCAGAAAAAGAGATAAATATTTTAAAACAAAATTAATTTACTCAAAAGTTCCAATGTCTTCTCATCCTCTTCAAAATAAAGTCCAATACTTTTGCTACTGACCAAACAGCCTCATCTCCCAACACTCACAATAAACATTCTCCTTTTTCAGACAAAGCAAACTCCAAATTCCTGGCACATCTAACTCTTTGATGTCCTATGTCTTCACTCATGTTGATTGCTCTCTGTTAGGAATGCAAAGACACTAGTTGTCTAGCTGACAAACTCCTACTCATTCTTTAAGAATCATGCTAAGACACAGAACTTCCTTGTGAAACCTTTCCTGGTATCCCAGGTAGTGCTATATGAGCCACACCAGAGCCCAAGGCAAAAGAAAAAGCAGTAACACTGATCTTGACTTTATTTAAAATTTTGGTATTTTGTATATTGAATTTTTAAATTAATTTTTATATTTTAGAATATTGTATTGAAATATGATTGATCTTGATTACCGAGTTTTTGTTAACCCCTCAGATTTTGCCTTGTATCTGCCTCCCCATGGCCCTAGCCCTGATTCCAGGTAAAACTGCTTGGATTCCATCTTTTCTGCTGCTTCTGCTCTTGGTCCGACCTCCACTGGGGAATTTATTGCATTGCGTACTTATTTTAGTTCCTGATACATAGTCTGTTATAGACTTGATTGCTCTGGGTCCTCATGACGTTCTTGATCAGCACAGACATGAGATACCTTTTAAATATGTGACAATGGCAAGAATAAATGTGAAACCTTAATCAAGTGTCTCAAATTTTCTGAGCCTGTTTTCTTATCCGTCAAATAATGAGAGCCTAGATGATTTCAATGATACTCAATTATTGATATTATCTATCATCTATATTCTATTATCTATAATACATCTATTATCTATAATACATCTATATGTATTATTATATCATATATAATATAAAAAATAATATCCAACACTAATGTAGCTCTTATTATGTGCCAGGTACTTTTCTAAGTATTTAACAAGTATTAATTCATTTAATTCTCACAACTCTATGAGGTAGGTGCTATTATTAACTTCAATACACAGATATGGAAAATGAGCCTCCAAGATCCAAGAGTTTTATTCTAGGCTTATGTGTGAATACAGGCAGTTTGCATCTCTAGTCTGTGCTCTAAGCTTCTACATTGCCTCTCACGATGGTAATGATTTTATATATAAGCATAAATACATAAATATGTAACCAAAACAAAGATTTTATTTTTTAATGTGAAAATACTATAGGTCATTCTAATTCTAACCCACAATGAAATTCTAACTGACCTGAGACAAGCCAATATTGTATGCTGTGGCATTTCTTCCATGAGAGATACTTTCACTCTAAAAATACACTGGTTCATTTATCTAAGCAAAGGACATGATATGACCTAATCAAAGAGAATGAGAAGACTTGAATAGCGAGAGTAGCGTAAAATGACTAAGGTCTGGTAGGCCAGCTTTCCTGGGTGGTGCTTAGAAGAAGGTTTAATAAAACAGTCACTCAGGAAAACACACAGCCAACCATGAAGCCAGACCCTCACCTGTGAGCCTGTGTGTGGGCTCTATGTTCTCTGACAAGTGAAAAGGAATAGGCTGAAATTACTTTGTTAAATCAGCCTCTTAGCTCCAAGGGTATATTGGAAACATCAACTGATAGTGGTACCTCAGCAAGTGACATTACTATACTTGTGAGAATTTTACAAGCAATCATTTATTTATCTGTATTTATCAGACAGGCTTGGATATTAGAGGTTCCTATCTGACAGTAGCAGGAATTCCTCTGCTCTTTATAACGGGAAGAAAAGGGAAAGGGAGTAAAAAAAAGAGAAGGCATGTGACTCCCAGAGCCACTTTCAGTGAGGCAGTCACCTGTGGGAAGCTTGTAAGGTATATCATCAAAAGTAGGGATGAAGCAAAAGGAGCAGAAAAACAAAATCCTCCACTGGGCAATCAACAGCTATTCTTTACGCTTTATCTTTCTGATTGTTAAATTGTTATTGTACTTCAAGGTATTTCCCGTTCTCTGATGCAACTCTGTGCACTAAGCCTAAGAGGGAGTTAGTTGATAAATCCTTATGTCATGTTATGTGGCATTAGGGTGTGCCCATCTGCACTGCGTGAAAGAATGGCAGAATTCCAAGTCAGGGAGATGGGCAACTACCAGCAGGAACTGTGGCCGTCCCTGTGCACAAGTGTAGCGGGGCCGTATTCACGTCCCCTTTCCTCCTGCTCCATTCAAGTCTGCCCGGAGCGCTGGAGCAGGCAATCACCATCTAATCCCGGTCCTCGGCTTCTATGAGTTTCACGGAATTTACCTCTGGGTTGTCATCTAAAGGGTCAGTAATGTTCCCCAAAACAGTTAACTACTGACTTACTGATGGAAGAAGTAAATGATGGGACTCTGGCTTTGACATTCAAAAGCTGTTCCATGCAATGCGACTGCTTCCCACTAGCTATCTATTTTATATTTGGTAGTGCATCGCACGGGAAGATCAGCTCGGTGCTTTGTGACCACCTAGAGGGGTGGGATACGGAGGATGGGAGGGAGACACAAGCGGGAGGGAATATGGGGATATATGAATACATATAGCTGATTCACTTTGTTATACAGCAGAAGCTAATACAACATTGTAGAGCAATTATACTCCGATAAAGGTGTTTAAAAAAAAAAAAAGCTGTTCCAACATTTCTGGAACTTAAACAGGAAGCAGACTGTAAGTCTCTCCCACACAAAAATCTTTCATATGCGTCCACAAGAATTTATTAATTTGTGAGGGAAATTCCCAGGTAAATCTACCTGGGGAGGAGTGAGGGAGATTTATATCCATTTTCTTTTCCTAATATTACCATTATAGACATTTTTGATAGCACAGTCATGTTTACCTGGGTCAGAGAAGTAAAAATCAAACCCTAAACAAGCTAACTTGTTGTCCTTCACCCACCTGACTTACACTGATTTTTTTATTATCCATCTCTGGATGAATTTTGTAATCTAATAATCCATATCAATTTTTCAAACTGTATCAAATTCTGACCAACACATAGCATTCCTATTTTGTTCCCTATGTTAGGAATTACATACATTACATACATAATTGTCTTGTATCTGACAAGAGTGTGATAAGAGTGTGATGTTATGATATGATTTCTGCTATTAATGTGCTATCTGTCCAATGAGTGAGTCCAGATTAAAGCATAAAGCGGTCAAAGACCACTCATTAGTAGCCAATATATCCACAAGAAAGATATAAAGGAGAAATAATTGGAGCTTGAATGACCAGGGAAGGTGAAAGGGTAAGCTTGTCTTTTAATAGACAATGGTGGGGGGAGCCATGAGCATGGGATGTGTGGAAGACTTTCAGAAACAGTTTCTTTAGGCATCATACTTCAGAACAGAAAGTTGGATGAATCCTAATTACGAAGGTCCTGAAAGTGAGGCAAAGAGGATTTGAAATCTGATTGACCCAAAGAGTATTTTAGGAGATTATCTGATGATAAAATGTGGGAAGAGTTAGAGGCAGGACTTCCAGAAACCAAAAACAAAAAAAACACAAATAAAAAACAAATAAAAATACACCTTTTGAAGAAATCCAGGCATGAAACTGAGATCTTGAACCAAACGGTGGCAGGAAGTATGGAAGGGAAGGGATAACTCCAGGACACATTTCGCAAGATGGATTCTGATTTGAAGGATAGTGGTTTGGGAGGTGAAGCAAAGGGAGGAGTCAAGATGACTCAGATGTCTCTAACCTGAGAGATTACCTAGTGTTG
Organism: Phocoena phocoena; assembly: GCF_963924675.1. Taxonomy (NCBI): domain Eukaryota; kingdom Metazoa; phylum Chordata; class Mammalia; order Artiodactyla; family Phocoenidae; genus Phocoena; species Phocoena phocoena. The sequence continues at coordinate 93,146,254 of NC_089225.1, forward strand.
CTGGCACACCTGAGAATGGAGAAATCGGATGGGGCAATCCCGAGCAGAAGATGAGTGATGATGAGTTCTGATCTTCCCAGAACAAAGCCTACATTAATTTTAGCCAATCAACATACAAAAGGATATTATTTACCATGGGTCCCTCAACTAATACTATTAAATCATGAGTGTTCTGGAGAGCATGGTACACCCCGGAATTCTATCCTTGTGCACTTGCCTTCACTTTCATAAAAACACACCACACAGGGCTTCCCTGGTGGCGCAGTGGTTGAGAGTCTGCCTGCCGATGCAGGGGACACAGGTTCGTGCCCCAGTCCAGGAAGATCCCACATGCCGTGGAGCGGCTGGGCCCATGAGCCATGGCCGCTGAGCCTGCGCTTCCGGAGCCTGTGCTCCACAACGGGAGAGGCCACAACAGTGAGAGGCCCGCGTATCGCAACAAAACAAAACAAACAAACAAAAAACACACCACACAAAAAGTCAGAGCAAGAGCAGGGCCAGAACAAACCTCACTCCTCTGGCTTTCAAAGCCTTCACCAGTGAGGGGCCTCATAGGCTCTTTCCCACTAACAATTCAGATACCGTAGGTATAACAACACCCATGGATCCCACAAGCCACCAAGTAATCAATAATTTCAATCCTTCTTCTCACATTTTTTCCTAGAGCTGCTGACAAATAGAAAAACCAACTGAGCTCACTTTTACAACCATCTTCGATCTCTGACAGTACTAACAGGTGGTATGAGGAAGAAACTGGAGAGGCTGTAAACTCAAATGAGCCTTAGGATTGCCATTGTTGGCATTTGTGACCTGGAAAAACTCACTGTATGGGTTGGGGGAGGGGAGGGAACTGTGGTTAAAATCCAGGCTCAAGGACATAGTAATTATGCGAACGTTAGTAAATTACTTAACATTTCTATGCCTCAGTTTTGTTACCTTTAAAATAGGAATAGTCATATTACATAGTTCAAAGAGATGATGTAAGTCTTAACTCAGGAAATATATGCAAAGTACTCAGCATAGTGCCTGCCGATGGTCAAGTTGTCAATAAATGTTTACTACTATTATTATTTTTATTGCATCCATGAAGACAAAATGTATGCTTTGGAAGCCAAAGACGTGTGAGGAATGATGACCTTGGATTTACCAAAGCTGCTGAGTCACATGTGGATGGGTGGAATTCAGTTTAGCCCTGTGATAACACAAATTTAGATATCATTCAGTTAGCAGTTTCCCTTGCCTTCCAACAGTCCCTGTTTTCAGCTGTGGGACTGGCTGAATTTCTTATTTTCTGAGGGGGCAGGGGTATTAGAAAGTGACAGCCTCGAGACGGCTGGAGTTTAATTTAGCACATGATCATATTTGTACAGTACAATTTCCATTTCAGTGATATTTTCAACAGTGTTAAAAAACACTGTTTTTCATTAACTTCATAAAAATGTGACTTCTTGTTGGCAATACTACATTTTTGGGAGTCCACTTATTTCATTATGGGTGGGTCTTGTAAAGTAATCATCACTGAGGAACTGTTTGCCTGCACTTTCATGGGTATGTATGTGTTAAAAGGAGACAGAAGCAACTCTCTGCACGTTATAGCTTGGCTTAGCCTCAATGTGATTTGGGAGTTTGGTTTGCTTTTGTTTGCTTTTGCTCCTAAGCATAATATTTTGGCTTTTAAAGCTTGCCTCTTGACAAGCCACTGCCTGTAGAGATTACAAGCGGTTGGAACTATTTCAGACTTGGCGCGTAGGCCCATTTCTTCTCCGTGTGAACAAGAAGTATCTGGGCCTGTCTGCCAGCCTTTGGAAAGCTTTCTTCACCTGGGACTTATTATTCGCAGGGGCAAGTTAACCTAAGCTGTGGGTGGCAACACAAAAGGGAGTAAATGAAGGCAGATGATGCCAAAAGTAAGCATTTTGCTTCAGACTGATGCTCACCATGGCAGGGACTGCAGCAGCTTCCTTACTCACCAAAAATCCAGTCTTCTCCAGGGCCCAACAGAAGGACTATGGAGGGAGTCCTTTGAGTTGCTGATTATATTTGCTCTGAATGATTTACCAGTCCTACATACCTGCCTGGCTAATCTGGGAGCAGAATGTACCCACGGGATGACAACTCCCATTCTCACCATAGCTGAGTTTCAGCTGGGGTGTAGTCTGGAGTTTCATCTTCATTTCTCTATTGCCCAACTAGTACTGAAGAAGTCACTGAAGTCCAAAAAGGATTTTTACTCTGTTAAGCAGGATCTGATTTCTGTGATACTAGAACTACAATGATGCATGCAGAATTTGTCAAACAGGGGCAGCATTCCACATTAAAAAATAATATTTAGGATAAGTCTGATACATACATCAAAATCCACTTCTTCCCCATATTTTTTTTATTTCATGATAGAGACAGGGAAGGAGTTTATATTCCTAATTTCTAATTTTTAGTCTACTTTTGCAAAACCTAAATAATGAAACATGAAAAATTAGTGCTGACTACTGGATGTAAGAAATGTGAGCCTAGAAGCTTAAAACCAGATTCTGGAGCCAGACTGTCTGGGTTCAAATACTGACACCACCACTTATTAACTGTGCAATCTTGAATGAGTTACTTAACCTCTCTGTGCCTTGGTTTTCTTGACTGTGAAATAAGGAACACAGCCATTACATAGTATGAGATCAAGAAATATTTATCATGATTATTATCAGCTCATTTGAATCTTCCAGTATAATAGATGTGGGAAACAAAGAAAAACAACAATCTAAAAAAACAGAATTAAAAAACCTAAATCCAAACTATCATTTTGAAGTTATTCTCTCTCTACCACAAGAAAGAAAAAAAAAGTAACTGCATCTATACTAGTTTTAGATTCTCTCCATTACTCTACAGAATAGTACCTCCAATTATAAAATTACATTTTATACTCTACTGATTATAGGATGAGTTAAAATCTTGGACATACTTTGTATTTGGCTCTATGTGTAAGAGGGTAAGATATGACACAAATCTCATGGACAAAGAATAAATAAAGGTGGTTTCCAATACCTTTCTCTCTTATCCCACATGACTGAATTTTGGCAAATTAAAATATCCTTGGGTCCCAGGGTTCTCATCTGTAAAGTGAGAGGGTCCCTTTCAGTTCTAATAACAAACCAATAAACTATTTTCTAGACTGAGTCTTACACGGTCTGAGAGACTAGCAAAAATACTTTCAATATTTGAACTTTTCTATAATTTTGTTCCCTCCTACCCACAAACATAATTGCTTCTAAGCTATTTATTACTAGAGTATGATAATAGGTTCACAGTAAAAAATGGTTATTCATTTCCTTTTGGATAGTGTGTTTTGCAGAGCCTTTTATTTGGTCTGTGAAGCACTTGTCACATGGCTTTTCCAAGTTTTTCTTTATAATTTAGTGGGATTATAAGAGCTCTCCATGATTTTCCCCATGAATCTCTAAATCCTATAGGGTAACATCAATTGGTTTAAGACTACTCATTCACACACCTTATATTTTTCTCTTAGAAGTTTTAGAAAAGGAACTTTATATAACTGAAAAATCCTTAAGAACAAGAAATTGGTGAAAATAAGTTGTTGAAAGAACCTAACAAACTCCTATTACTATCGCTAGCAAATTGATAATTAGCATCTTTAACTAGAGTAGTTCAAAGAGTATTTGTCCTTATGTGCTGAATGCATTATTTCTCAAGTCCATGTTATTTAAGATATACAAGAATACATAAATCCCAACAGTATACAATGGAATTAATCTGTTATAATAAAGAACTAATATACACACAAGATGAAGAGAACAAAATTATGCTGTTTTTATAAACAACCTAATAAAATCTCATCAATAACTCCACATAATCACTTGTGCAAAAGTCCTTTAGAAATGATAAGGTGCAATTCAAATGTAAGGGATTATTTGTTCTAGCACCAAGAGTTTAAATGCTTCACACTAACTGAATTGATACTTTCTTCTGAATTATCATATTGTGTGTAATTCAAGCAGATTCCACCATGGCTCTCATCTTACTTCTTAGGGCTGGGTGATTGAAAAGCACTGTGCTTACTTTAAAATGTCACTAGCTCATTATTCTCTTTACAAATAATTCGGCATAGCGTTCTTTTATTTGGTGGATTACCATAATTTATCTGAAATACAATTTGATTTTTCAGAAATCTGATTTACAGGAAAGCTTTTTAGGAGATGGCTGCTTTGTGAAACATGAAACATCTGACCTGACTTTACTCCTCTCCTAAGAAAACTGACTCCGAAGTTTAAAAACAAAAGCAAAAACAATACTGTTCACATCATTGGGGTTAAAAGGCTCATCCTGCTCAGTTTTGAAGACTTTTCTGAGTCTCTTCTGCATTTCCATCCTGGATCCAAAAGAAATCACAAACTGAGTGGGCACTGTGCCCATTTTATAACTTGGTAATGACTAAATGTAACTGAAACAACACTAATTGGAAAATAATCTTCTTTTAAACTAAATGTTTTGATACATTGCACCATTCATGTATTAGCCCTGAAGAAAGATGAGATTTTTATAGTACTCTGGATTTCATTTGTTCAGTTGATCAAATTCCACTCTATAGCTTCTGCTATGATACAAAAGAAACGGATGATCTAAGTCTGAGATGGCTGCTTGTTTGTGGTGTACACACTATGGTGGGATTTATGAGATGAACACTAAATGAGTTAAAATTTTATAGTTAAAGATTAAAATATATTCTTGCTCCTACATACTTTATATTTTTCTAGATAAATATTACAGGCTCAACTTCTTACTGATTCAAAAGACTGGGGAAAAGACATACTAAGCATTTATACAAACACTTCCAAGTGGGAACACTACTCAGAAAAATAAATTTTACAATAAAACACTAAAGTGGTAGCAAAATAAATTTTAACTAGAATCCAAAAGTTAGGGAAATAAACAAATCTCATTTACTTACAAGTTGCCTTTGGTTTTGGAGGAAATTTGGTCCGGGTAATAGCCAAAATTAAGAAAATAGTAACTGGCCATAAAATCAAGACAAGTGTCCAAAGCTGCAAAGTAATGATAGAAAAAAAAAAGTTAATTATATTGCTAAACCAAAACACCTGACAAGAAGTACATTATACTATAAAATTCCAACACAAGCCAGATATTTGCCTGAAAATATTATTAATAAGAAAGGAATGAGAGAGTTTCAAAAATGCGAGAAACCCTGAAATAAACACAAGAAGGATTTTTCCAGGTTTAAAATCTTAAAATAACCTTCTGAAGTCCCCTGTCCAGTCACCTTTCATGACCGTCCCAAGAATGATGCTTTTCAAATTCAAGTACGATCAGGAACTTCCTAACTTGAAAATCTTTTAGAGCTTCCCAGTTGTTTGTTGGATAAGGCTCAACATGCTAAACAGGGCATATAAAACCCAACCTAATTTCAACCAAGATGTATCTTACCACTTCCAATATTAGCATTCTACGCTCAGGCATAAAGATTAGTGTGTGACATTGGCTAACGGCTCAATAAACATTGTTGAACAAATGAATGAATGAATGGCTGAGTCAACAAGTAAAAGAGTAAACAGAAACTTAAAGTTCTATGCAACCCCCTCCAAACCACTATAAATAGTATCTTGTGTCTGCTTCTATTATAGAACTTATACTCTTTTTGTCAATATATCTTTTTTTGGCTTGGCTCATGAAATAAACTGGTAATTCTTTTATGGCAAGAACAGTGTCTAATTCATCCCTGAATTTCCACTGGTATAGAATAGAGGTTCGATAAATGTATATTACATTGAAATTTCTATTAGAGAATTTCACTGTAAGACACTTCAGGAGTGGCTTTCCTCCCCATGTAAACATGATGCAGTTCATAAGATACTATCTGCTTCATATTTTACACACCTATAAAATTGGTTCCATAGCAGTGAAAAACATGTATTCACAAGAACATTAACTGTGCCTATAGTTAAACTATGTTTCTATCTGATTATGCAGTCAGACTTGTTCTCATTCTTCCCCCATTTTGCAGAGACGATTTGCTTCTGCCAAATCTCAAACTACTGCCTGGGGCTCTTCGATTCTCTAAAACAATCTAGACCCATTCAACTATTGATCCTTAAGTAACCCCCAAATTAAATTTTCCATGAAAATCTCCATGTGTCTCTATCAGCACTGATCTCCTTGCTGGCAGATCTGTCACCAAATTCTTAGAACTTTGGGTTTAAGGTCAAGTTTTAGAAAATGGAGGAAGTTGACTGTCGATCTGGGGAATCCTAAGGTACTCAGTTTAACCACAGCTTAAAAGCTCCCAGACAGGCTCAACAGCCTAATCTATAGAAGCACTTCTCAAAAATTAATGTGCGTACCAAATCCCCTAAGGATCTTGTAAGCACATAGATTCAGATTCAGTAGCTCTGTGGCTGGCTGGAGGTACTGTATCTCTTTCTAACAAGCTCCAGGTAGGTGAGCTGATGCTTCTGTCCATGGTCCACACATGGAATAGAGGAATTCTAAATGCACACCACCCTACCTAACTAGCAGGACTGTTTACAGTCTTGGAATATTTTTGTTGGAAATTTCCTTTGAGATCATCTAATGCACAGAATTCTGGGCATTTCTAAACTTGGACAGGAAAAAAAGATCACATTTTTATTTTCTCCAGCTTATGACTCTTTAGTATTTCCATTAATGATGAATATAGGCTAGGAACCACAATGGTATTAGAAGTACCTGTGACTTTGTCACCAATAGAAACCACAGATATTTTCAAATCGTATTAGTGTTGCTGCAGATACCTCAAAGGGCTGTTTATACTCATCACAGCATTAAAATTATAGTAGTCATGGATTCACCTTTATTTATTTAATGATAGAATAAACATGCATTACCGTATCATAAACTTGCTTTTTGATACCTTAATAACTGAATTTCAATATAATTGGTTTGTAATTGTATTTATTTCACTGATTTAAGAACATTATTCTTAGAAGGGCCATAGGCTTCACCAGACTGTCAAAGACATCCAGAGCACAGAAGAGGCTAAGAAGCCTTGATCTGATCCAACTCCCCTTTTTATTCTCTGGGTTGCAGAGGGTTAGCATAACTTATCCAAAGTTACATACCCAGTTGGAAAGCAGAGCAGGGGACAAGGATGTGAACACCAAGATACTAAGATAGCATTAAAAAAAAATCATGCTGCTCCGAGGAATACGAAAGTACTACAGAAAGTGTATTGGAAAAACATGCGTGTTATGAAAATATAAGATGTGTTATTATTCTAGCCTAATCTCTGATATATTTGAAAATTAGAGTCTGTTCTTCAAAGATCCTATATACAAGGTACAATTTTTATTCTATGTGACTCATTTGAAATGTGGACTATAAGGAATTAAGGTTAAAAATATTTAATGTTTGTGGATTTATTGGTTTTATATTTGAAGCCATAGTTATCCTTTTAAAAATGTATTCATCTGAGTAGGTTCAGTGCCCCATAACTACTTTTAGGAACATCTATTCATTTTCCATAGCAATCTCATGAGAATTCAGCGAGCAACTGAGATCAGCTGCACCAACACAAATGTACATTTGCATTCAAATAAAGAACATATGTCATGGGATATCTCTAAGTTATCTTTTGGTTGATATAATTTTATGGTTTCATGAGGATGTTTTGGTAATTTTGAAATTGATTTTAGACGTGATTTAGATCCAAACAAAAATGCAGTATCAGAGTAGTTTAAGGCACCCTATTTTAGGTAAAATCCACCGCAAGCCCATAAACAATCTATTATCACAAGATTTCCCCCAGGATTTTAGGTCAGAGAGGTTTGGAGAACATTTCTGCATACAGCACTTTAGAAGGATAATAAATCCAAAGCCCTCCACACTGTGATCTCAGGAACGTTAAGGTTGACAAGTTAATCACAAAAGCAAGAAATAAAATTTAAATTTTCATAGCAGCAGGACTGCTCTCAACACCATTCTAAATATTATCATAAACAACCTAGAAGCGAATGCAAGGTCAAGGATCCAAATATTAAACCAATGAGCCATGACTTTTTTTGTTTGTTTGGAGAAAAGGCTAAAATATTGATTTTATATATACAGACATCGGGGGCTACTTGAAAACTTTGGGAAAAATAGTTTTTAAGAGTTTCATATTTTTGCTAATATTTTAATTATCTCACACGTGCCTCTATACCTCACTTGCATTCCATACTCCCTGAATTCTTGACATCTAAGGGCATATGCACACTGAATAATTTACAGTTCCTTAGTGGGCCATGGCATTTGTCTCTTTTTATTACTCCAGAGTTTATTTGCTATTGAGATGTCCCCTCTGTTCGCTTTCTCTTCACTTTCCCCTTTCTGAAAAATTCAGTTCCCAAAATCCCTTAGGTGGGGCAGCAAGGTAAGTTCACATTAGGACTCGGGGCACCACAGTGACACAGTGAGGGAGGTGGGTCCTTAGCAAGGTGAAAAGGATATCCACAGTGCAGCAGCCAGACATGGGGTGTCAGGACCCAAGTCGGGTAAGGAGGCTGTCTGTGCAGGGCAAGGAGCAGGTGATTGGTTTCATATGGGAAGGTTGATTAAAAGTAAACATATCCTATGTTGGAGGAGCCTGGCTTTTCACTATCCATCAGAGAAATTATAAACATGATAAAGGGCGAAACTAGAATGAACCCGGTAGTGTTGGGTTACAATTAAAGATATGGCTATGAACTGCTGGTTCATGAAATATAGCGATAAATGTGTGTGTATAACTTCTTTCTTTCTTTCCAGTCCCACAAGTTGTTTCTGCCTCATTGTGTACTTTCTCTGTCCCAGCCCTGAAAATACCCATTTTTTTCAAGAAACACTAGCTTCTTTTAGTGGATGAGAGCTACGTGTGCTTGTTGCTATTAGGGTATTGCCATTTCCAAGCTTGAACAGAGCTATAGAATATATGTAGAATGTATGCAGACACAGAGATAGTTAGATACATACATACATACATACATAGAAAGAAATAGGTAGGTAGGTAGACCAATAGACAGAAGAGCACTAGATATACTGCTCAGAGAATCTCAGAGAATGATGGGGACACATCAGTAAAACACAGACACCTGCAAATGACCATAACTGAGCATCAATCTGACCCACTGGCCAAAATTAAACATTAAAGACATTATGTTAATAAAAGAGTATATCTAACAATAAATTAGGAACCCATGAGTCTATGTAAATATAAATAAATGTATAAGGAAACAGATAAATTGAAAGTTTAATGAGGAATGGAATACGTAGTTGGTCTCAAAATATTTCCCCATAAAATGAGACAAACTGACATCATGCACCACCTGATGTGATGCAATATGAAGAACAGAGAATCACTTCTGTGGTATTCCTTCCAGAGGTAAATAACCTGAGTCTCTACTAAATGAATATGCTACAAAACAACAGATACCCTACAAAACAACTGGTCTTGAATGTTCAAAATGTGTCAGGGTCATTAAAGTCAAGGAACGACTACCAAACTGTTACAGACTGAAGGAAACTAAAGACATAAAAACTAGATACAGAACATGACTGGACTATTTTTCTGTAAGGACATGATTGGGAGAACTGGTGAATATTGAATTGGATCTAAGGATTTGATGGTGGTATTGGGTTATATTGGAGGATTTCCTTGTTTGTGAAATATGCACACTAAAGTATCTGAGGTAATGGGGCACCAATCTCAACTAGCTCTAGAAAAATATATATTTGTACTGTTCATGCAACTTCTTAAATTTGAAATTATTTTAAAATTAAAAAATTTTAAATTATTTTAAAAGTAATTCTTTTTGAAAATCCAGAACCAATTTTTAAAAGACAGCAAAAGAGGGGCTTCCCTGGTGGCGCAGTGGTTAAGAATCCACCTGCCAATGCAGGGGACACAGGTTCGAGCCCTGGTCCAGGAAGATCCCACATGCCACGGAGCAACTAAGCCTGTGCGCCACAACTACTGAGCCTGAGCTCTAGAGCCCGCAAGCCACAACCACTGAGCCCACATGCCACAACTACTGAAGCTTGCGTGCCTAGAGCCCGTGCTCTGCAACAAGAGAAGCCACGACAATGAGAAGCCTGCGCACCACAACGAAGAGTAGCCCCCGCTCGCTGCAACTAGAGAAAGCCAGTGCACAGCAATGAAGACCCAACACAACCAAAAAATAATTAATTAATTAAATAAATCTATTTAAAAATTTAAAAATAAAAATAAATAAAAGACAGCAAAAGAGAAGAGGACCAAGAAAAGAGATTTAAAGAAAAAAAAAACCATGCTTTCTATCTAGGAACTCTATCCTGTTGCACAACGCAGGTGATAAGTTTTGGAGAATTAATGATGATGACAGGACACACTTCAGTGGCCTTGAAGTCAGTGAGGTCATCTCCTCAAAATTCTAGGTTTAAATCTTAAGAAATTCCTTGAATGAACCAAATGTAAATTCACTCCAAAATTTCCATTCACTACAAGATCTGTAGTACTTTTTAACTCAGTTGAATTACCTAGTAACATTTGCCTCTGCATTTGCTGAGAACTATTGTTTCAAATCTCTGAAAACCTTTCAAATCTAATTTTCTGAAAAATCTTGGCAGAGCACATAATTTCAACTGTAAGTCATTCACACTTCATTACTTTGTTAGAACCCTTTATTCTAATTATTGTTAGTACACCTGATTCCAGTTGTGGCCATCATTTTTATTATGTTCTTATTTTCATTGAAAGTAAATAAGAAAATAAGATACAGGTGAACTTTAAATCAATGTATTACTATATATTTAAAAATTTGAGAAACTACTACAATTTGAATGCCTGTAAGTAGGATATTCACTCTCTAGTCTTAATCATAAATGTCCTCATTTCCTACCATCTATGCTTGTCCCATTTCACACAGTTACATTGCCTGTCTTGCCCTTATAGATATTTGAGTTTGGATCCCTTGCACTACAGTGGTTAGAAGTTAGTTATGTCTGAAATGAATAATACTGAATATCAGTACAATTTCCAGATTTCAATGGGGATTCTTCTCCTTAACTCTGAAAATAAATAAAAGTAAAATGTTTAGGATGAAGATTCTCCATTTCCCTCCATGAAACCACAGTCTTGGAGAGTCTTAAGGAAACTTACAGTTTAACATACACTATAGTAATCATTCATATAAGGCTTATACATTCATTAGCACAATAAAAAATTATTGAGCGCCTACTGTGTACCTGGCCCTGAGGATAGAGCATTTAAAATTTTCAGTCTTTTGAGGAAGGGAAACATGAAAAAAAGTTATCACCAAATGTAATAGATAATGCTAAGATACAGGAAGTCAAGAGTGTGAAAGGAAGATAAAGCAAGGGGAGCTGAATCTAAAGCTAAAAGATGAACAACGGTCAGGCAGAAGAAAGGATATGTGTGTTGGATAGAATATGAGAAAGAAGTGGGAGTCTTTCAAGCCGGGGAAACATATGGGTGAAGACCCACAAATGGGAAAGAGGGTGGAATATTCCAGGAAAAGAAATAAGTCCAGAATGACTGGTACATGAAAAGTTAGGGAAAACATCTCTGCAGTATTGTTATGCAGCCTGTACTTGAATGTTTCTGGTGACTAGAAGTTCAATACTTCACGAGACGACTTCATTATTGGACAACTCACATTGTCCGATTTTTTTGCTCATATCAAGGTGATATCTTCCTTCCCATGACTAACATTTATTTGTCTTAGTTTGGCTTCCCCTCCGGCAGGAGAATTCTACAAGTATTCAAATAGAGACAAAATCCTCTCTCCTCTTGGGTACCAATGCCAGTTCCTTCACCAATTCCCTGTTAAATATGATTTCAAAATATCTTCCCCAGGGTGAATTCTCGTTGTCAAGTGGTCTTCTTAAAATTAATATCAAAATTCAAGAAAGTACTCCAAATAATAGCTAATATATGACTGCTGAGAATGTGCAAGGTGCTACGTTAAACACTTAACATGCACTATCTCATTTAATATAATCACCTCATTTCCTCTTGCAGATGGGAAGTTAGAATATTAAAGAGACTAAATAAGCCTTCATTCCATAAGCCACTAAACGCTAGAGCTGATATTTGGACCCAGGGAGCCTGACTTCAGCACCTGCACAGTTAACCACTAAGTTTTGTAGCCAAACCCCTACAGAATAGATTACTAGCTCTCTTTGATTGCAATACCACAGTTTTATTAGTTCAGCCTATGACAGCATTGAAAGTCATTTAAAGGTTTAGCTGTAACCTACAATCATAACTTTTTATTACAAACCTGAAAATAAAAATCGCCCAAACTTTCCTATATAAAGTATACAGTCTTTTTCTTCCTCTTCTATTCCTTCCTTTTTGCATTGTCTGTTAAGTCAAAGGTGACTGTTACTTGGTGTTAACAAGTAACAAGGTTCATATTCAGAAGTAAGAGTGTGATACTTTAGATATGAAATAAACCTTAGTTTCACCCCCAAAACAAGGAAACAAAAGTGGCACAAGAGTTCTGTTAATTGGGCTTTCTGCTAGTGAACACTGCCGTCTACATAAATAACCCATCTAAAAACTGGGATCAAGACAATGTTCTGAAATCCATATTTATAGATTATTATACAATTTGAAGATTGGTAAACCTTCTTTGATGTTTATGAAAATAACACATTTTTATTGGGCTTTAAGCTAATTATTTCTCTATTGCTTCCACTTCCAAAACATCTTTACCTCATTTACTTTTTGCTTGACTAAACTAATAAAATGTGCATGTCTGCTATGTGCCAGGCACCGTAATGAACAAGTAGATACAAATTTTTTGAACAATTAAAAGGGCTTAAGGGAGTAAATAGTACAGATCCAGAAGAGGTAAAAGGGCCTGGAACGTTTGACTATGTAGTTGAGTGACTTGTGCAACACTGAATTCATTTTAATCTGATTTAGAATTAAATTTGAAATTCGAGTTTAATTCTAAATTGTTTTAATCAAAAACTTATTTTAATGCATGGACCAACCTGTCCCCAAATTTTCAAGTTAAGTCTTCCTTTTTCTTTAGCCATTGTGAGGGAAAATTAAATGAGCAAGGTGAGGACTGGGGAGGAAGTGTCAAATTCGATCCAGTTTTAGAAGTTTATCAAGTTGTAGGAATATCTATGATAGAAAAACTAGGTCTATCATCAACTGAGCTAAAGTGTGATCCACCAGCTAAATAGTTACAACAGAAAATAAATAGCTGAAGTTAATTTTCCTTCTTTAGGTCATAAGTCTGGAATTAGATTCCACTTCTATAGAGACTTGTAGTCACTTCTTGATATGCCTATTTAGAATCCATCTTCTTAATGAAAGATAAATTCTTATCTTGCACTATCTAGTCTTTAAGCCTTCAGTGTCTTTGCTGTCCCAGGACTCTGTTTCCTGTCATTAACTAGCATCTCATTAGGTGAGCCTCCCTGTTGCTAACCATCACCGGTGGAATGTACGCTCATTTTTCCATTATATTTTACAGTTAAATTACAAGACCAGCAGGGTAGCAACTGCATCTAATTGACTTTCTCTATTGCCTAACATTTCTGTTGGTGCCTAATGTATTTTTCTCACACTCCTCTAGTATTCATTTTTTGCAATATAATTGAGAATATGGTATTACCACTAATATTGAAAAACAGCAATATCTAAGGCCTCCTTAGCAAATATGATCTCTTTGTTGGTGGGCTGAACTCTGAGCAGGGATTAGAGACTATTGGGAAAGGAAACTCAACTTAGGAGCAATAGAGAAGCAGCAGGAGGTAATGGAAAGAAGAGATCCAGTTTTGGTAGAATATAACTGTGTTTTTAAACTCACTACGTGACTCTGGACAAATACCTTGAGCTCTCAGGGGCCCTGTAAAATCAAGGCAGCTAGATAATCTCAAAGACTTCAGAATTCTGACATTTGATTTTACAAAAAAGAGAGAAACATTAGCTCTAAGAACAATTTTGAGTTAAGTCACCTCAAAAATTGAAAATCTTGGGCTTCCCTGGTGGCGCAGTGGTTGGGGGTCCGCCTGCCGATGCAGGGGGACTGAGGGTTCGTGCCCCGGTCCGGGAGGATCCCACGTGCCGTGGAGCAGCTGGGCCCGTGGGCCATGGCCGCTGAGCCTGAGCGTCCGGAGCCTGTGCTCCGCGGCGGGAGGGGCCGCAGCGGTGGGAGGCCCGCGTACCGCAAAAAAAAAAAATTAAAAATCCTGCCTTCCCTTTTTTGCAGCCCGGTCAACATGTAGCTTGTTCCATTGTTATTTTACTTCTTAGACAGCATAGTTGTTTAAAATTGTTTTTTCACTTTCTAGTCTAGTATATACTTTTATAATAAACTTCCTCAGTAATCCCCACTCAACTTTAATAATTTTACTATATTTTTTTCTTGTTTTGTGTCTCCATTTATAGATTCCTAACTTCTTCCTCTACACGCTATCCTTCCTACTGCCTTGCTCTGTGATTGACTCTCTTGAAAACAAAATGGAAGAGGATGGCATGGAGGTGATACTAGCATTTTTCCTCAACATTCACTAATGACTATACATTTCCAGTGTCACACAACTTAATTTCTATTTTCCTGGGTATAAAAGTATATTTTTAAAGTGCCATATTCAGAACAATTACAAAGATAGAGAGAAAAATACCTGCATTTTAAATAACTGCTTGATGGATGACAAAGTCCAGTTCCTATACAAAGACTTTGTCCTCTCCTCCAATTTATATACCCCTTCTTTACATGTTCTGTCTTCTAATTTGTCTATATTTTCTCTTTTCACATTTTAAAAACATTTATCTCCTTTTAGATTTTTTAATCCTAACTTTCCAACCTCTTGATTTTCTCATTCTTCCCTCTTAAGTAACACTGGCACACATATATCCCTTCCACCTGGGTCCTCAAGTCCTCTCTTCCAGTACCAAGACATAGGATTGGCTCTAGGCAAAACTATGAGGAAATACACCTTTCTTTGCCCTCTACCTCTCCACTTAAAATTGTCTTTCCTTCTCCTTTTGGCATCACCATTTTCTAAAGGTCTCTTCTGTCCCTCTGGTTACTCATAATGTATTCCGGTGGGCCTTCTGTAGTGCCCCAAATTCTGGACTTTTAATGATCTCACTTCCTGCAACCAAGACTGTGCTAGGTCCCATTCTCTCAAGGTGCTCTTAAGATCTGAATTATTTGATGTCCCAAAATGAACTAATAGTTCATGTATTCTCTTTCCCTAGGCAAAAGTATTATTATCAGGGGCTTTCAGGGATTTTGGTTACTTAGGAATAATATAAGTTATCATAGTGAAAACATTTTAGCATGCCTGACTTTCACCTTCTTTAAATATGCCATGTCCAGCAGAAATTGACTAAAATGGAGAAAAACTCTAAAGTAGAAAATTGATATGCCAGCTACTTTACAGATGAGGAAGGAACTTATTAAAGTTTCTAAAGATAAAATTTCTTAATGAAAAAATTTATTCACCTGAGGGTTTATTTCTAATTTTTAGGTAAAATGGAATTGTAAGGAAAATATACCACCTTAGCATTCAAGCTTATCAGCAACAGATATACGTTTTCAATTCCTTTATTCTTTTATTTTTAACTATTGAGTTTTCAACACTTAGGAACTTTACTGTATATAAATTTCTTTCTTTCTCCCTTCCCCTGCATTTTCTTTCACCATTACTTTGAATAAAATATGACACAGACATTGCCCCAAATCCCTCTATAATCTATTTGCCAAGTGTTTCACCATTTATAAAGCACTTTGAAATACATTAGCACATTTGGTTCTTACCACCCTATGAGACAGATATGGTAGACCAGATGCCCATTTTACAAATGGGAAAACCAGTGCTCAGAGAAATTGTGATATGCTCTTTAAGTCATGTAGCTAGTGAGGAATAGAACCAAGAAGCCAATTCTTGTCTTCTAACCACCTCCACCTACCCAGACTCTTTCCCTGTTGAATTCCTCACAGAACCTACTGTGGGAAAATTATGGAAAGTTTCACTTTTGTGTTGTTTCCGATGTGTTGCTTCCGACAATGAAGTAAAAATATTAATGATTTAAAATTTTATATCCACACCCACACCCGTGTAATCACATAATGCCTTGTGATTTTAAATCCTATCCACCAATTCACAAAGGCAAATCAACTTCTCCCTCATACTATATACATCAGAACACTTGTAAGGTGTAAGTAAGTAAGTAAGGCGTCAGGCACTGCAAGCAAACCTAGAGTGAGATAAGGTGTATAGTTAAACTTTGGTTTCTATGATGTATATTATTTGCAAATATTTATATCATTAATTTTAGGCTGGGAATTACCTTCTAAAATGAAGTATATTGAATATCTTTTTGGATTTCTCCAGTTTTCAAACATTCTTCTGAATATGCAACAACTCACAGAAGCCAGTTCCTTTCTCAATCTCCCTGCACCCTATCTGGTGAGGATGTAATAGCTGGCTATGTAATTTAAAAAGCAAACATGAGTGTAAGAGCACAAAAAAAAAAAGATGTTGCAATAAGCTGAGTAGACAGATTGTAGCAGTAAAGTGATTCAATAATACTCTTGAAGCATCACATACATACTAACCTTTGTTTGGCATTTCTAATAAATACTTTTTCTTATCAACCAACCTTTCTATTGGTTTTGGTTTTTAAGTACATTTCTCCCCCATTTATTGTACCTTTCATCTGAAACTTTTCCTCATCTCATTTTTAACAGAATTCATTAGGAAAATTTCTGAAAGCATTTTGGCCCAAAATCTAGAATTCAACACAAGTTCCAATTCAACCAGTAACAAGATGTATCCTTTTCTTGCCCGGGCCATGTCCTGGTTTATTCTTTTAATTTCCTGAAATCAAAAGGCAGCTTTGGGGGCATGTTTAGACTCACCCCATTTAGCTGTAAGACAGATGCAGGGATGATTTCGAAATATCTCATTCCTGCTTTAGAAAATGATTTAAAACTCTTCTCCTTCTCTTTTTACCTGTCATGAACACTACATATTAAAATTGTCTGGAGCCTTTCCCCCAGGACCCCTTCCCTTGTTTTACTCACCGGCTGCCTTTTGACGCCTAGCCAATTTTTCCAGACCAAGATGTGAAGCTGATGAAATGGAGAAGCCATCCCTCAAACGCCACGAACAAGAGAATTCCTCTCTTTTCCTCCAAACCTCAAAAGAAGAATTGGTTCCCCGTCCAACTTGCTGCGTGTCAATGGGTCAGAAGCCTTTTCATGGCATAGCCTTCCTGTGGGCTGGGGTAAGAAACCCACAGATCTTCTCTCCCTCTTGGATTTTTCCCTTGGGTTAATCCTGACCAAGGAACACTTCACTTCTCAACCAACTCTTTCTCTCAAACAAGGACCCAGACCAGGATCTTTTGGTGGCTTTTGCTTATTTTAAAATAACATCCAGTTGCTTCTTGTTGCATAAAGTTTAGACTCAAGAGAGAATGAATATCCTTCAGATACTGCCTCACGGAAAGAAAAAAAAAAAAAGCTGAGCCCACACCTACTACTCTCCATAAAATTAACTGCCTATCCACACCTTCGAGCAGGTGTCACGTGGCCTGGACACGTCATGAGGAGTTAGGTGGGACCCTTGCCAGGCCAGTAGGACTTGTCCTACATTCTCTCGCTTTCTTCAGTACATAGTGCCTGCTCTAGCAGAGGCAGGGCACAGAGAGTGTGTTACAGACTCTGGGCCTAATGACTCTCATAACAAAGTGTCATTAAGATGTTTTAAGTCAATGAGGCCAGAGCTCAGCTGAAACACTTTGAACCTCAGCCCACCACTAGGTATACTAGAGAAGGTCTCAATATTTAGCTTAAAGTGAAGCTGAATGCTTTGATTTAGCAGGAAGTGACTATGCTGGCTTCTATCACAATTTAGATTACAAAAAATGCAGAAAATAAAAGGTAGACTGTGACAGAAATGATATACAGTGGATACCCTCATTTGGGGTCCAGGGATTCATGTGTCTATTACAGCCATGTTGTTTCAGGCTTTTATGGTTAAAGGAGACATAGGTTGACCCAGGATATTTCTGAGTGTATGATATAACAGAGTTCTACTGCACTTGAAATCTCTAAATCAGCAGAAGAAATCTATTGTAGATTAAGGAAAAAGAAAAAGGCTTATGCTTGAATTATTCAAGGTACTTTATAATTAAGTAATTTTAATTGTGATTTAAGGGTATACATGATCCAGGAAGTCTGGAATAAAGGCTTTTAGGAATAACCTTGCTTAAACACCTTAATGACAACCCATTCCCTCTGATTTTCAATGCCTACACAGTCTAGCTCCAGCCAATTTTCCAATCTCATCTTCCAACAGTCTATCATAAATGCGCGGCCACCTGCCAAACTGGTATATATTACAATATGCAATGTAACCTCTGCTTCCTGGTCCCTGGCTTGCTTATGCTAACTCCTCTACCTTGAATACATGCCTCCCTCTCAAAGCACCTACCTCTCAAAACTGTCCCCAAATTGACATCTTCCATGAAGCCTTTTTAGATATACCCGTGTGTGTGTGTGTGTGTGTGTGTGTGTGTGTGTGTGTGTGTATATATATATATCTCCCATCTCCTGTCTTTGAATCCAGTATAGTTTTTTGTTTATCTTTCTGTCAAGGAACTTGCATTTTTGCCTTATTGTGCCCCACTCCTGACTGTAGATTGGGATGTTACTGACAGATACCTTAGGGTTTCCCCTTGACGGAAGAAAGAAAAATTTGGCAACCAGAAATATGCTGCACTCAGGACATAAAGTTGACGAAAAATAAAGTTTTTAAGCAAAAACTAAACTGAGCAGCAAATAAAGAGAGTCAGAGTTAGAACAATACGATCCATGAAGGAACACATTTACCAGTAAGCTGTTTAAGATGTTATTCTTATAGTTGTACCGAGAAGTTAAATCACTCCATTTGGCAGGACTACAGTGATCTGCCACGGGACGCGGCTGTTCCACTGCTTCTGCCTGAGGCCAGCACACCCAGGTTGTCTTTAGGAATGATTTTCAATTCTCAGTCCCCAATATCTGCCTCTGACCACTTTCTCTGCTGTTGGTGACTCTACATCTTTGAGACTGACAGGTGCATCCCTTTATCAAGTAAGGAGTCATCACATCTACCAGAACATAGGCAGTGCTTACTTTTGTACATTCACTTCACCAGCAGTAAAAATAAAAATACAGCTTTATCATGGAATAGCTTGCGCAAAATTAGTTATTCCAAGGATTCTAGACTTCTGCTTTCCAGAGCACTAGTAATCGCAAGTTTTGGAGAACAGTTCAAACAGCACAAATTTGACTAAGCCATACTAAGAATTAGATTTGAGCATGCATAGTTATCCTCCTGAGGCTGGTCTCACCTACTAAACCTAGTTAGGATAAGAGCTCTGATAAAGCTACACAACCGTGTTACTGGTGGGCTCCATAAACGTTGGATGTGGCAATTCTTGTCAGTCAACCAGTCAAGTAACACACCCCGGGAGCAGGACAAGAGGGAACTGGTCTAACCACAGGTAAGATATTGATGTGGCTGAAACACATTAATTTGTTTTAATAGTATTTATTAAAGATCTACATTAATAATAACAATAGTAATAATAATAACTACTAGATCACAAAGCCCGTGTCTATTTAACTCATCACTGAATAATCCGAATCTAGCACAGGTTTCATCCTGTAGTAGGCGGTCAATTAATGTTTATTGAATAACTGAGTAGGAAACATTGGTTAAGAATTTACTGAATCATTATAAAAGGCCTATCATATAGAAATTGGCATTATCCCATTTTCAGAGGAAGAAAGTGACATTCATAGAGATGCTGTAACTTTCCTAAGTTCACCCAGTTAGAAGCGGGGACGGGTGGGAACAGCAGAGAGGGAACTCAAATCCTAAGTACATACTTTACACCTCTGTGTCGTGATACCTTCAATCCTATGTGCTGCACTGCACGGGAAGCGCTGAGAAGAAAAGGAAAGAACTTAATGGTTTTTCCTGGTTCTCTAGGGGCCTATAAATCACTTGTATTAAAAAAATGTTTTAATGTCACAAACAGGTGCACAAAGAATAATTGCACCAGGAATTCAGGAAAAGGAATGCTGCTCTTTTTAGGTTTATTGGTAGAGCAGCAAAGAACTTCCCAGCCTGGCCCTTGCCAGCCTCATCAGGTGTGTCTCTCCAGTCTCAGCCATCCCTCCCGCCATCTGCTGTAGTGCCTTGGATGAGGACCATCCACTTTCAGGCTTTGGTCACGCGGCTCCCTCTGCCCAAAATAAAATCATGCTCATTCCTAAAGGACTGACAAAAGTGCTACTTCCTCTCTGAAGTGTTTCCTAGCCCTTCCACCCACCACAGCCCCACTCCTGGCTGAATTTAATCACCCCTTCACCTGTTTTACCATAGACCTCCGTTCATAAAGATAGTCAACTCCTTATGGCCTTCGCCACAGACAGTTGGTCTCTTCATCTATACTCCGAGCCCCTTGAAGACAGGGACTATGCCTTATCAAACACGAAGGGCTGGAGATTAATTCTTTATCCCTGGAGAATGGTGAGAACTCTGGCCTGATTAGATCTAAGAGTTGGTTTGAAGTGGTAGATGACAAAGTCTGGAGAGTGAGGGACCTTAATGCTAAAGATCAGAGGATGCCATGTTGAGGATTTAGAATGGGAAGTTCTTGGCAACTCTTCTAAAGAGACAGAGCATGATAAAATTGATGCTGGGGGAAGATGAAAATGTTAGTAGGATAAGAGATTCAGGTTAAGACCTGAAACCTCTATTTTGAATGAGCTAATAATGAAATGAAATAATTTAAGAATTTTTATGGGAACCATATGCATAATTTTAGTCCTTGACTTCCAAATCTGTTTTTGCTCATAGCAACAGTGACAACTTACTTTTTTTCACACCATTTAACTGACTTTTATGGTAAGATGCTATGGGATGCTCATCACACACAGGATCCAACCTTTATAATAAACCTGTGATGTCAGTTTATAACATCTGCTCTATAGATAAGGAAGCATAGGTCAAGTAGCTTTTCTGTGTTACACAGCTAATGAGTGTAAGGACAGTGATTTGAACCCACGTCTCTGTGTCTTCAAAGCCTGTTCTCCAATAGGCCTTCATAAAGCAAGCATGGATCAGAACACATGGCAAGCGTGTGCATTTAACCCAGGTGGAAATGTGAAATAAGTTGGAAAATTGAAGCCAACTCATGGCAAAAATAACAGCAGCCTCCTTTTAGGAGAAGGGTGGGGTTCCAGCAGAGGCTTAAGATAATGGGGCACCAACTGCTAATATACCTCATTACCTTAGATCCACTGTGATATAAGGTGGTGATAGCCAATGCTATAAAACAGGTAGATGTGAGGAAGTTCTCAGATTCAGGATTTTCAGGTGCTTTATCAGTAATGAGACACTCCAATGATGATGTGGTTAGAAGAACTGTTTCAAGAAGCAACTGGTAAAAATCTGATCCACAAAACCAGGAAGATAAACATATTTTAAATGGACTTAAATAAGACTCACTCCAAGCTAAGTTATAAGGCAGCTTCTCCTTCAAGATGATACAATGGTACAAAATGACCCATCACAAATAACATGGTCTTGTAAGGAGAGCCATTTTGATAAACTAAGGATTATCTTACTTACCACTGAGCCTGGCAATTTCCAGCTGTGACTCTGGGAGTTTCAGGATGATTTACAATCTTGCAAAGAATTACTCACCCAGGATGAGTAATAATTTCTTTGTTTAAACTGGTGAAGTATGTTGAATTAATTTTACTGCGTATGTTGCTATAATCTTGTGGGGATAAGAAGTAAGAACTAATTGGTCCCTTTTTAGCCAACCTATTAAAACTTAAGGAAAGATTTGATGTAGGAGATCAGTCCTCCCTTTTTGCAGTATAAGTTTTCGTCAATTCACTTTAGAGGAAAAGATGAAAATGAAAAATACTATTATTGTTTTCTCCTTCTCAACTTATGTCTTTCCCCACAAAAAAAACCTAACACAGCTTAAAAGACAAATCTGTGTTTTCATCTAGTATTACTTCTTTCTTTATTTTCAAAAAAATACAACAAACCAACTTCTGCATGTGTTTTAGTCTTCGGTAACTAGCTTGTTCATGGAAAAATTTTAAAAAGAATATTACAAATATTAAAGGTTCCTGTATGTATGTGGCAGCATGCGTTCTCTTGAATACAACAGAAACTTAGAAAAATTTATTTTTTCTTGAACAAGCTAGAAAGTTACAATGTCTTGGATTTTAAAATTCCAAACCTACAGTATAGAAAAAAACAAGTCACCCAGTTATCTGTCCCCTCAATCTTGAGCAACACTCAATTTTTCCATATATTTTCTATGTGTATTACTACTAGATTACTTTGAAAAATCAGGACTGGGGTAGAAGGGGCTTGGTCAATGATTTCAATTTAAATCAATAATAAAATATTTTTGTTTAAAAGTCTCTGATTCAAGCACTATTTGGCTAGTCCGCAGAGAACTAAGGTCTTTGTTTTCATGCCCCTTCATGTGGCTCCTTTAATAGCACTTCCCTTTCATCAGCTGCCCCGCAAGCAATATTTTGAAACAAAGGAGAAGAAAAGAAACCAGGAGAAATGGAAGGGAGTAATTAGTTGTCATGTGTATTGGTATCTAATAGTTTGACTTCTGAACAAGAGAATATATTTTTTAAGTAGGGTAGAATCAATTCACAGGTCCATACTCAAAAAAATCCATTTCTGTATGTGTGTATATAGATATAAAAACATGCCCGTATAGATTTTACAGACATAAGGACAGAAACACAAAACATATGCATAAGTATGTAAAGAAATATTCACAAAATTTTAGCCATTATATAAGCATACATGAATTGAATTGTAAATGTGAAGAAAATGGTGTATAATAAAAATGGTGTATAATAAAAATGAAACATCTGGCCCTTCAGATATGCATATGAGTGCCTTAATGATAGCATGTGACAAATGGAGCATATGGCATGATATCAGTAAACTTTTGCTACAAAGAACTGGACAGATCTTTTGAACCAAATTTTGTAGCATCTAGATTTATCTGCAGTGTTTTTCTAAACATACAAATTCAAAACTATTTTAAATTAAATAACTTCACATTCATTAACTTTTTATTAAGTTTATACATTAACTTTCTTCTTAGGAGGAAGCATTTACATGTAACACAAAATGAATATATCTCAATCTAAAATGACAATTTCAATGACTGCAATGAAGCTAATCTCGCCCATTCTGCTCTTACTCAGGCTTTCTCTCTGGACCATGGAACTGTCCTGAAAGCCGGTTATGATCTGTATAAAGGCCATAATAAAGACAAAGCTTGTTCAAAACTCTTCAAAAGGGCTTGCACAAACTTTCCTACCAATACGGGAAACGTAATCCCATTGTCATCTAGAGCTTGACCCTCAAATCTTCAGCCTTCCTTCAATAATGAAAGTTCATTGTTTAGAGCAAACAGCAAGCGTTTTGTGTAGCACCAGGAGCCCTTGTAATGAACTCCTGTTGACACTGTGGTTCCGCAGCCTCAGGAGGTCATCGGCAAGATGCCACTTTGATATAGCAACTTCATTCCCTAGGGGCCACGTGAGAAATGTCAAATCACATTGCAAGAGAAGGCACTGACTTGCTGTAAAGGGAGATAAAACTACAAGAGCTTATTTTAAAAGAAATTTGTCTTGACTAACAAGGAAGTAGGGCATTTGGGGGGAAAGAGCAGAGGGAACCTAGTGAGGAGACATATATTGGGGCCACTTTTCCTCTTCCCAGCTAGGTTGATTCTGGAGGCTCCAATGCTCTATCTAGAAAGTAGGGTAATAGTTATGTTTAGTCCACAGATTTGTTGGGGAATTAATTAAAGGATCAAACAAATGTAAACAACTAGATAGTACCTAAGTCCTCGCTGCCCCCCAGTTCCTACATCTGCGTATGTGGCTTGAAATAACACTATATAACCCAGATAGAAATTCAACCCATTGGTGATGTGTATAGGAAAATCAAACAAACCAACATACAAAAAACCTTCACACAAATTGTTTGGTGAGTTTAGTCCCCTTATTGGAGATGAGTGGCTCACAAACTGTAGAGTGTGTGACCTCTCAACTTCACCAATGCACCCCCTCCCCTCTCTCCCTCCCATCTCCTTGTTTTCTTCACTCCTTTCTTCCTCCTCCCGTTCTGGGACTATTAAATTCCTCTCCTTTTCTCTTGTTGAGTAGTTTTGCTTCCTTCTCTGAAGCTTGGATGCCTCCTTCTCTCCAGACTCTAGTGGGATGCATTTA
The DNA here is from genome assembly GCF_963924675.1 of Phocoena phocoena. NCBI lineage: Eukaryota > Metazoa > Chordata > Mammalia > Artiodactyla > Phocoenidae > Phocoena > Phocoena phocoena. The sequence goes on from NC_089225.1 coordinate 93,170,589, forward strand.
CACCCCAGCTTACCAGTCACTAGAATAAAGGCTCTTTTCTCACCATAAGAAACTCTGATAGTAGCTTCTGAAGAAGAAAAATTTCACAAACTCCTTGCAGTTAATTCCTATTATTACTGGCTAAAATAATGCTTGATCACTTGGAACCCCCAGAACAATGACAATCAAGGAATATAATGAGATTAATTCCATAGCAATTACTTCAAACTCAAAGAAATGTTCAATTACATATCAGGACATATGAAATACTGTCATTTTCTATTTTTCCTATACCCAAGGCAGTTTGAGTAGAAGTGTAGACCCCTCTGGGATCTGTGACATATTCTCAGGGGCCCATGAATTCTTTTGAAGATTAATATTTTGGATCTTTTATGTTTATGATACTCTGAAAAATTCAAGTCTATTCTACTTCATCTGGATGACCAAATTATGAACAATTAAGTGGCAAGTGATCATTTATAATAGAAATGTTCAACCTTTCAGTGAGTTGATAAACTTATCTAGATCCTCTATTCTAATGTGAAAACGACAAATTGTAACTCAAACTCAAAAGAATCTTTAAATTACCGTACAAATTATAAAAGTAATACTTCCCTGTGGCAATGATATTTCATAACTGAATTTTTTCTTATTTTTAATATATATTAAGGCTTTGATCTGCCATCATTAAAATGATGTAGTGAAGCAAAGAAAAGACTAATTGCAGTGAGTCAGTGAGAAAAGGTGGAAGTAGATTTAATGCTGAAATTATACTTTCATGATACTATTGAACAGATACATACAAATGTTTTTTTAAAAGTGTAGTTTCAGCACAAAGGAAAAAATTAGCAGGAGATGACTTGTTCATGACATTCTATAAACCAAGATTTCTTGGTTATACTTTAAATTCAGAGAAGATTGTTCTTTGGAAGGTTTTGATTAAATATAAAGTCTGAGCTAGCAAACAAAATTTTAAAATAATCGATCCCGCCATGTATGATTTGTATGTACATGCATTTCCTACATTTAGAATATACTGACTATATTGCCTGTTTGTTGGTTAGAATCAATCCACTTAAATATCAAAAAATAGCAGGTAAACATGGACATAACCCCTATTATTAGAGGTGTGAAGGACAGAAAATTAGATCATAAGCAACACTGAGAAACTCCAGGGACAAACATTTTGGGACCTGAGATGATCTATAGATGTGTCACTTGGCTAGGCTTAGTTTCCAGTTATTCATTCAAAGGCTAATGTAGGTGTTGCTGTGAAAGTATTTTGTAGATATGATTAAAGCCCATAAACAGTTAACTTTAAGTAAAAGTATGACAGATAATCTGGGTGGGTCTGCTTCAATGGCTGAGAGGCTTTAAGAGCGAAACTGAGGCTTCCCTGATAAAGAAGAGACTTAGCCTGTGGATGGAAGCTTCAGCCAGAGTTAAAGCCCGTCCTTCCTGGCATCCTGCACTACAGACTTCAGACTTGCCTGGCCAACCCCCCTCAACTGCATAGCCGATTTTATGCAATAAATCTCTTAATAAAGATCTCCTGCTGGTTCTGCTTTTCTGGTGGAACCCTGAGGGATACAGGGCCTCAGCAATCTGATGCCATGCAGATGTTCCGCAATCATAAGGAATCAATATCAAATAAGAATTTAAATCCAAAAGAACTTGGCAGTTATTGAAAAACTAACCTCTCAAATGTTCTCTTTTTTAAACTCTTGATTTTTAAAAAGTTTCTGAAACAGTTATGCCTATATCCAAATACCTGAAGGGAGAAAAAGAAAGAACTTGCTTTCAATAATTTTTTTTAAATGGTATCTATTACATATTAAATTCCAAAGCCAGCAGGTAGAAGTCTGGGAAATAGGGCAAGTTTGTCTTCAATCTCCCCTTACTTGTTTCACATTCAAGGGGAATCTTTTCAATCCACTTTGGTTTTACATTTCAGTCTGTCCTCATAAAACTTCCCAATCCTGGCTTTCTCTGCTCCCATCACCACGCACCCCATTTCCTCCAAATCAAAATTCCTTTTCCTGGTTTTGGATTTCTCAAGATTTTCTGATAAGCTAAATAAAAGCGTGACACAAAAACAGCAACAAAAAAATGCTATCTACTTCTTATGAAGAAATATTATTGATCATAAAACTGGGAAAGTTTCAATTGCTGTAAACTACACTGGATGAACAACAAAGAGACTGCAGTGCAGGGATACTTCAACACCAGACAGATAGTTTTAGCAAATGGCCATTAGTGGTAGGTACCAGCATGATGTCCCAAACCCTTGGAGAGAACTGTCTCAGGGGTTACAAGTTCAGGGAACAGACAAGATTTATCACTCTAGTAGAAACCAATAAGGATCCAGAACAAATGTGGATCTGTGAGCCTCCCATTTCCCAAACCTCACCATCACCTTAGCTCCTGATACTTTAAGACCATAAAACCAGCCCTCGGTAAACCCCCTCATCATCTTGAAGAGGATCGCAAAGAATGAGAAGAAATATAAAAGACTGAAAATTTATCTCAAACACATCAAGCCATCATAAAGAGGTTATGTAAACTGGAAAGGACTGTTAAACTGTATATTAGCAAGTTTGTAGAATTTTTTTCCCTCCATGTTATCCAGTGGACTAAAATATTATAAAGATGTTCTAATCTATTAGAGAAAATAAAGAAGCTGCAATTTAGTTACACATTTAATAGCAGCATGAGTAAATTTTCAACCCCTTTTACTGAAATAACTGGGATTGCGGTACTAACCAGTGTCAAATGATTTTCCAAAGCCTGCTCCCTGAATGGTGTTCAGGAATATACTTAAAGGGTTTTTTGTTTGTTTCAAAGCTGTGAGAAGAGGGATTATTTTATTTAAGGATGAGTTAGAATAGAAAGGCAATGGAATGAAATGTGTAACATCTATTTCTTTTCAGATAATTTGGACTAAATTTGAATCACTGAGGTTATAGGGTTGAGAACCAAAAACTGATGGAAATGTTCACAAAAGATTTTGTGAAATTCTGAGTACAAGCAGAATTTCTTTGCTGCCCAGGTGATAAAATGTAGCATAAAATTAAAAGAATGAGACTGGTTTTCCTGTCAAACAAATGTTGAGCCATTTATAATCAGGAATTAAGACCCTGAATCCCTTTCAGACATCAAACCTTCTGGCACAGAGCAAACTTGGAGGGAGAAAAAGGCAAAGGGACCCCAACCAATTCAGATTGACTCCCTAAGACAGTTAGAGTCTTTTAAGAGTTAGCACTAGTTCTTTAATAAGGAGGAAATGGAGCTTCATGTCAGAATTCACTAAGGCCTTTTGTGGTGGAACTGTCCTGAAGTGTGGCTTTAGTCTCATTATTTGACCAAAATAATGAGACAGTCTCCCCACAGTCTCAGCCACTGTAAGATGAAGCACTGAAGGCCATTTCAGACATCCCTGAACCTCTGTGATTAATGGTTGTATCATCACGTATGTTACCATTGTACCTAACCAGAATTTCATGGTCAGTAATAAGTAAATGTCATTTGGTTGTATTATTATTATCTTAATTGTTCTTTTTAAATATTGGTAAAACTTCTAGATATAATTTCAAATAAAAATTTGTTTATGTGCTGGTTATATGGAAATTCTGTGCCAATTAACACATATATTTATTAAAGTAAGAGTAAAATGTTGCTCTACAATGGCGTGCTTTGAAAGCTATTAATTCAATGTACAAAAACAATTATTAAGAACCTTGAAGTCTCTAAGTAACTAGGAAAATAGATTGACAGTTAATATGAAAGTTAAGAGAGAATGCACAAGCTTGTACTTTTACATAGACTGTTGTAATAACAAGCTTCCAAGATGACATCCAGTGGGCCTCACAACCTGGTATTGTGTACCTTCCCATATTGAACAGAACTGACTTTTGCAGGAGATCAATCAAGATGGCAGAGTGGGGGGCTTCCCTGGTGGCGCAGTGGTTGAGAGTCCGCCTGCCGATGCAGGGGACACGGGTTCATGCCTCGGTCCGGGAAGATCCCACATGTCGCAGAGCAGCTGGGCCTATAAGCCATGGCCGCTGGGCCTGTGCGTCCGGAGCCTGTGCTCCACAATGGGAGAGGCCACAACAGTGAGAGGCCCAAGTACCGCAAAAAAAAAAAAAAGAATTAGGAAAAAGAATAGATGAACACAGTGAGAATTTTAACAAGGAACTAGAAAATATAAAAAAGGCCCAATCAGAAATGAAAAATTCAATAGCTGAAATTAAAAAATGCACTGGAAGGGATGAGTAGAAGACTACTGAAGAATGCATAAGTGATCTGGAAGATAGAATAATGTGTAAATTATCACATGAGTGATCTGGAAGATAGAATAATGAAAATCATCCAATCAGAACAGCAAAAAGAAAAACAAATGAAAAAAGTAAAAAAAAAAAACAAAACAGTCTAAGAGATCTCTGGGATAACATTAAGCATATCAACATTTGCATTATAGGGGTCCCAGAAGAAGAGAGAGAGAAGGGGATTGAAAATGTATTTGAGGAAATTATGGCTGAAAACTTCCCAAACCTGAAGAAGGAAACAGATATCCAGGTACAGGAAGTACAGAGGGTCCCAAACAATATGAACCCAAACAGACCTACACCAAGACATATAATTAAAATGGCAAAAGTTAAAGATAAAGAGAGAATCCTGAAGGCAGCAAAAGAAAAAGCAAAGAGTCATATACAACAGGATCCCCATAAGGCTGATTTTTCTGCAGAAACTTTGCAGGCCAGAGGGCGTGGCATGATACATTCAAAGTGCTGAAAGGGAAAAACCTGCAATCTAGGATACTCTAACCCAGCTATACTACAAAGCTAACGGATTCAAAACACATGATACTAGTACAAAAACAAACATATAGATCAATGGAACAGAATAGAGAGCCCAGAAATAAATCGATGCATCTACAGTCAATTAATCTATGATAAAGGAGGCAAGAGTATACAGTGGAAAAAAAAAGTCTCTTCAATAAGTGGTACTGGGAAAATTACACAGCCACATGTAAAACAATGAGATTAGAACATTCTCTCACACCATATACAAAAATAAACTCAAAGTGGTTTAAAGATCTAAATGTAAGACCTGAAACCATAAAACTCCTAGAAGAGGAGAGGCCATAACAGTGAGAGGCCCGTGTACCACAAAAAAAAAAAAAACAAACACGAAAACTTACTCAAAAATGGGCAGAAGACCTGAATACATATTTTCCAAAGAAGACACATACATGGCTAACAGGCACATGGAAAGATGCTCAATATCCCTAATTACTAGAGTAACACAAATAAAAACCACAATGAGATATCACCACACCCCTGTCAGAATGGCTAACATCAGAAAGTCTATAAATAAAAAACACTGGTGAAGAGGTGGAGAAAAGGAAACCCTTGTGTACTGTTGGTGAGAATGTAAATTAGTGCACCCACTATGGAAAACAGAATGGAGGTTCCTCATGAAACTAAAAGCAGAACTACCATATGATCCAGCAATTTCACTCCTGGGTATACATTCAAAAAAAAAATGAAAACACTAACTTGGAAAGACCTATGCATCCCAATGTTCATAGCAGCATTATTTACAATAGTCAAGATATGGAAGCAACTCAAGTGTCCACCAACAGACGAATGGATAAAGAAGATGCGGGGTGTGTGTGTGTATATACACACACACACACACACATACATACATATACACATACACACACATACACAATGGAATATTACTCAGTCATAAAAAGGAATGAAATTCTGCCATTTGCAACAACATGGATGGACCTAGAAGGTATTATGCTAAGTAAAATAGGTCAGACAGAGAAAGACAAATATTCTGTTGTCACTTATATGTGGAATCTAAAAAAATAACACAAATGAATGTATATAACAAAACAGAAATAGACCCACATAACATAGAGAACAAACTAGTGGTTACCAGTGAGAGGAGGGAAGGTGGGAGGGGCAAGATAGAGGCATGGGATTAAGAGATACAAACTACTATGTATAAAATAAATAAGCAAGAAGGATACATTGTACAGAACAGGAAAATACAGCTATTATTTTGAAATAACTTTAAATGGAGTATAATCTATAAAAATATTGAATCACTATGCTATACATCTGAAACTAATAAAATATTGTAAATCAACTCTACTTCAACTTAAAAAAAGGAGTGAATCAAAACAAATTAAAAAAAAAACCTAACCTCTGTAAATAATAATCACATAGGGATATGTCAAAACAGATAATGAGGCTTCTGTCTTGCTTTCTCTTGAATTACCTGTCTTGGAGAATACAACCATTACATAGTGAGGACACTCAAGCAGCCTATGAAGAAGCACATGTACGTAGGAAATGAGGCCTCTAGCTAACAACCAGAACAGCTTGCCAGTCATGTGTGTGAGCCATCTTGGAAGTAGATCCTCCAGCCCCATCAAGGTTTCAGATGACTACAGCCCCAACTAACATCTAGACTGCCATCTCAAAAGAGACCCTAAGCCAGAGCTGTCAAGTTTCTAATCCACAGAAAATGAGGACAATAAATGTTTATTGTTATTTTAAAACACTATGTTTTGGGGCAACTTCTGATGCAGCAATACATAACTATTACAAATATAATACTTCTTAACCCAACAATGTTTTAAATTTAGTAACAGTGCAAAACAGAATAATAGAGATTATACCATAATTCAAATCTTTGTAGAATTGCTAAATGTACTAGTATTTATAGCACTAAATAAAATAACTTTTAAGAATGACAATTATTAGCTATTTAATTACATTTAGGCCTTAAGTATTTTAAGAAAAGGCTTAGTTTTGGAGTCTTCACATTCTGAGAGGAGGAATTACAAGCAAAATGTTAACTTTACTTCTTCAGTATTTCAGCAGAAGAAAAACCTCCAAAATTGTGTATAAAAATATCCATGAGAAATTATGTTTCATCTAGTCATAATGAAAACTATGAATAAAAGAAAATATTAAAGAAAAATTAGGTACCCCAAACACATTTTGTTTTCATTAATCACAGAACGCTTTATTAAGACTTTTTTGTTTTCAAAATCAAATTTTCTTATAGTCAGAGTCTTAAAAGGTTAAAAATGCAAACAAAAAGCAATAGACTGCCAAACATTTTCCGTCACTGAAGATGAATTTTTGAGATTTGACAAGACATGAATCCTAGAAAATGTTGCTGAATATCTTTTTCCTGAATTATATCATATCAGTATCATATACGAGTTATACTATGTTAAGTTATGTTAATTTTATGAATATTGTATGAATTAAACTGCTAGTGATAATTATTGAATATGCTATGTGTATGTGTATATTCAGAAACATACATAGAACAGATATGTAATCATGGAACAGCATAATATAGCAAAATTACTCTCCATAAAGAGAAAGGTAACAGTCCCTCTCATCATTTTTCTACCACAAATAAACCATATGACATAATAAGAGATTTGAGAACTGCTTTGATATGTACATATATAAGATATTCTAGCAAAAGGAATGGTGCCATTAGGTGTTGCATATTTTATTTGTTCAACAATGACTACTGTGCTCATTTCATAGTGTCTGCTTCCATTTTCATTGTTTAAAAAAAAAACTTTTAGTTTGAAATAATTTTAAGCTTACAGAAGAGTTGCAAAAATAGCACAGAGTGTTCCTGTATACACTTCACTCAGCTTCCCCAATGTTGCACATCCATAGTATAATTATCAAAACCAGAAAATTAACACTGGTACAACAGTGTTAACTGAACTACAGACTTTCTTCAGATTTCCCCCATTTTCCCATGAAAGTCCTTTTTCTGTGCCAGGATTCAGTCAATCCAGGATCCCATGGTGCCTTAATTGCTATGCCTCTGTAGTCTCTAATCTACTACGGTTCCTTTCTTTGTTGTTCATGACTTTGAGACTTTTGTAAAGAACTAGTTAGGTATTTTGTATAACATACCTCAGTTTTGGCTTGTCTCATGCTTGTTCATGATTAAAGTGAGGTTTGCGTTATTGGGAACAACAGCACGAAGGTGATGAACCCTTCTCAGGGCAGCCTATCAGAGGGCATATGATGTCAATATATCTTATTGCTGGTGATGTGAACCTTGAGTTCATGGTCAAGGTGGTGTCTGCCAGGTTTCTCTACTGCAAAGTTACTATTTTAGAAGAGATACTTTGAGACTACACACATATCCTAATCCTCCTTAAATTTCACCCACTAGTATTAGCATCCACTGGCAGATCTTCCCTGTAGCAATTATTACTGCAGTGTTAAAATGCTGATTTTTCTATTTCCTACCTTTCTTCAGCACTTATTAAAATGGGACTCCTCTGTAAAGAAGTGTGTCTCTTTTCTATCATTTATATATTTATTCGATTATTTATTTATATCAATATGGACCCATGGGTATTTTATTCTTTGGATTAACTTCTACTATGTTTAACTAATTGTTGTTGATTTTATTCAGTCCAGTGTTAAAGATGTCTGGATCAGGAAGACCCAACGTTAGTGCTTAAGACAAAATGCTGGAATTCAGTGTAGCCCTGATAATGTAACAGAATTCTATGCAGAATTCTGTCTTAACATGTTTGTTTCTGTGTGTGTGTGTTCTACACTAAACTTGTTTGTAGATATCAATAAATGTCAAACAAATTAGTAATTACTTAGAATTGAACATTTACTAAGCCCTCAAGATATGATTATAACTATGTTGAACAGTGCCCCTGCCTTGTAAACATTATGGGGCTTACATTATTAGCAGGCTTTTATTCCACCATGAGTACACATGATCAAAGAGCATTAAGTTTCTCTCCAGAAATGGAGAGCAGAACATTGAATCGTATGTCCAGATATGAATCGTGAGCCCTTGGTTAAGGCCAGTGGGCTAGATTTCTACACAGTAAAGTTACTATTTGGGGAGAGATACTTTGAGACTATATTGCTATATTGTTCCTCCTTCCACTTTTGTCTACCAATTTTACCCAGTAAATTTACTCTTCCAGACTGCTATTTAGTCAATCACAAGATGCAAAAATTAAAAATACTTTGACTAAATAGTGGTAAAATTAGAAATCTTTTCAGGAAAGTGTACTAGCCTGACGTGGTATAGAGGTTTAGGTAAAAATATATATAATTTAGATAAAGCCAAAGCTTTTCTCTGTTACTCAAGTGTTTTAGTTAAAAATAAATAAATGGCTTTTGCCTAAATTATCCAGGTAATTACAGCTAAATGACCCACATGTAGCACTGTTTTGCCAGCATTTCAAAGATGCATTTCAGTATCTATTATAATGTCTTTTTATGATATGAATTATTTTATTCTCTGATAATGCCCTACCATGGTGAATAATCAAACTATTCAAACTACTTTTTCTAATGCAATTTAAAAAGAGCTAATAAAAAATCCTGAGTTCAGATTCTAAGCCAGAAATACACCTGCATTGGGAGGGAAATTAGGAACATGCTCCCATTGACATTCTCCAGGAATTATTTTAGAACATAATACACATACAAAGCGTCTTAGAAACTCTAGAAAATGGGGAGTCAATATCACAAATTAGGTCAAATAAGAGACATTAATTAAAAACAACCTATAGGGAAGAATATTACTGTTACTATTTAATTTAATTTTAAAAACAATTTATAGACTTTATGTATTATTACCCAAGGGAAAAAAATGGAGAAAGTTTGCATAGAATGCCGAAGTCTATGTACATGACTTTCCATGAGATTAACATGCATCAACCCTCTGAAAACCCTACCACCTGCACTGCATCGAACACACAGCTTTTGTGAGTCCATATGGACTAGGGCTGAAAACTTAGCAAAACACTTATAAATTCATAAAGCTATTGTATATAAACCTGCCTTTAAAAGTTAATAAGCAGCATATTGGGATTGGTGAAATTAAGTGGCAAAATACATATGTGTACATGAAAAGTAAAAACTGAGGTCAAAGGTGTAGCTTCATACTTAGAATAAATTCAGGGAAACGCCCAGTAAGTCTAAAACATTATACTTGACTTCTGTCCAACTTTATGTGCTCCAGGACATTTCTGGTGAATGCAAAGTCATCTGGACAACTCAGAGAACTGGAAGGTTAGGAGGAAAGTCACCAATTAGCACAGGTACTAACTTTTTTTCATAACCTAGGCTATGTCAGTGCTCTCCGCATCTGAGTTCTTAAACTCCGTGTCTGTAAAATCGAAATTATGATACCAACTTGCTTCTCAATGTTGTTGTGAAAGTTATCCAGTAAGAGGCAGAGCATTTTCAAACACTGAAATGGGTTCCTCTATAATAAAGTCAAATGTCAGTATCTGTTCCCCAGAGATATGGCAGGTTTTTCTCTTCTGGGAGACTTATGAAGTCATTTGTCCTGAAAGTTTGTAACATCCACTGGTCTGAAAGGAGAATGTTGGATTAGACATCCTTTATAGCTTTATTCTCTTATAAATTAAATGCTGCTTTCATAAAACAGTTCTCAGTAAGGTCTGATCAGTGGTAAGTACTCTATCATCCACTCTCACCTTTCCAAATCATTCTCCAGATTGCATCCACAATCATCTTTTCAAAACACACATGAAAACATGTCACACACACTCCTTTTAAAGCCCTTGAATGCCCTTCCTTTGTGTTTAGGACAAAGATCAAACTCCTTAATGGTCCACAAAACCTACTATGGTCAAAATCTATTATGGTCTGATGCCTACCTTCATACCACCCTCCCAAATTCTCTCTACCAGTCTTTCTTCAGTGCCTCGTCACCATGTTCCCTCCCACCCCAGGGCCAGGGCCTTTCACACACTTCCTATCCTCTCCCAGTTAGTACCCACTCACCCCCTCCCTTTTTTTTTTTGGTCTCTTCCTTAAAAATATCTATTCTAATAGCACTGTGCTTATCTCCTTGATAGCACTTATCGTTGCAATTTATTTACATTTGTGTGTGTGATTATTTGATCCCTGTCTGTCTCCCTCACTGGATTGTAAACGTATCAGAATCCTTGACGTGCTGGATCACGTTGTGTCCCAGGGCCTACACAGCGTCTTACATCAAAAACGCTGTCAGTGAATTTCTGTTGAATGAATAATATTTACTTAAATCATTACTACTGTAATTGAAGGCTGTCAAGTGAATCTCCCTTTTTGCACGACCTCTGTACACATTACAAATAAGCATAGCAATATATTGGTAATGATGCTGATATCCATGCAAGATCTTTATTTCAATAAGATTTAAATAAAAAAACCAACAGCTTCTTTTTGAATCTGGCTTTACTTTAGAGAACACAAGCTGCGCTTGATCTCAGTAAGAAATAGAAACACAACGATGATCGGCAGCCATCGTGGAAACACATTAGTAGGTCTCAGAGTTGTCCCTAAAGGACAACAGTCCAGCCTGCTGAAAGGTCTAACCTAGCTTTCCAGTCATTTTATATTATGTGCTAATGCTTTCCTTTACCCTTTTTAATCCTCTTGTGGGATAATGCTAATCATTTCAGATTCCTACTGCTAAAGTCCTCTGGGCACCTTGTTTTTTTAAGGGCAACAGAAAACAGCTAAAATTCTTATCAAAAGTATCCTGGGTGGTATATGCTTCCTGTTTCTATGAAAATAAAACCTGTCCTTAAATGTTAGCACATCTTTAAAAATGTAAATCTATCAAGGAGGAAACAAACATCTGAGTGAGCCCACCTCTCAGGGGAAATATTTGAGTTACACATATTAAAGGACCTCAGAGCAGCTCTCTGAAGTAGAATAAAAACAAAAGCAGAAGTGTATTGGTTAAAGCCCCTGACACCTGGAAAGAAGGGGTCCTGGACTCTCTTTAAGTGCAGAAAGGATCTGTTCTACCCTTGAGCAAGGTGATTTCTTTGGGTCTCTGTTATTCTCTTTAATAACAGAGATATTCATTCTTGCATTCTGTTTCACCCTGTGAGATTTTTTTTCTAATTATTTAGTTAGATTTTCCCCAGCTTTATTGAGATATTATTAGCATATAACATATGCAAGTTTAAGGTGACACACGTATATATGGTGAAGTGATAACCACAGCAAGGTTAGTAAATAGTGTTAACCACCAAGGGCTCACTGCCCGGCATGCACAGAAGCCAATAATATGGCACTGGCTTTTGAGGAAAGAAAGAGCTTTATTGTGAGGTCAGGAGGCAAGGCTCTCAAACTGGTCTCCTCGATCCAAGGTCCTGGGCAAAATTTAAGGAGTTAGGGGAATTTCAAACTTGGAAGCTGATTGGCTAGTCTCAAATCAGTTCATATAAGCTACTCATGCTTCTGGAAGCCAAATTTTCCTTAAGGACGGACTTCTCACTTCGTAAAGTGCTCTGGTGGCAACATCTCTGATCTGTGAGTGCTGCAGACTGAAGATTCTCGGTTCCAGGGTCATCCTGGAGACATGGGTTCTGACCTTGAACATGTGCAGTGCTGTCTCTGTAAAATAACTCATTTGTTTTGATCAATCAACCTATTGGAGGGAGCAAAACCAGTTGAAGCCAGTCAATGTTTTACATTCTGTTTCAATTATCCCCTTTATCTTTGTACATTCTTCAAGTTTGAGGGAAATAGGGTGCTGACCATTATAGCTGACAATAAGTAGTAAAAGGATTAATCCTAAGATATGACTCCTAATTTTTATAGCTCTTCAAAAAAAGACCTTATTTCTTTGAGAATCCATGAAAATGTGTTATTTTTAAACATTGTTAGTGGCTGAATTTGAATTATATAGGCCTGATCCAGACTCTTGGGTGAAAGCCATCTACTTTAAAGATGTCCATGTCTTCTCATCCTGGCCAGGTGGAGTCTTGCCTGTCCTGTTTATTTTTGAAAAGTAATTTAGGGTCAGTGAAGGGTTTACAACTGTAATCAGGGGCTGAGAAGTTGGTAATCAGTTTCCCTCTGGTGTTATTAAGATGGTGGGTCCTCCTACTTCCTTCTGTCCATGGACAGTGAGCCTGTTTGGGAATTGTCCATCCCCTTAGCTTGTAGTTGATCCTCAGGGAGTTGATTCTTTCCAAGTTTTGAGGAGGGCCCAATCCTCTGGGCGTATGCAGTGCAGGGGAATGTCTGTGGGAAACGCTAATCTACTAGAAGCATATTTATGCATGGCAGATAAAGTAACACCTGGAGACCATCCGTACTTTATAGTATCTAATTCTTTTACAATACAACATGATCAGTTTCAAGACTGCAATAGTACTTAGTCTTAAAGAGGGGTCTTCCACATAACATTTCATAAGGGCTCAACTGGAGCTTGCTTCTAGGGACTATTCTCACGCTAAGCAGGGCAACTGATAAGACCTTATCCCAAGTTTAGTTGGTTTCTTTTTTAAGGTATGACTCATCTTTTCAGTCTTCCCCATAGACTGGGGTCTCCATGAAGCATGTAACTTCCATTGCATTCCAAGGCCCCAGATACCCCTTGAGTTGCCTTGGTTATGAAAGCTTCTCTGTTGTCACTTTGAATTGAAAGAGACAACCCAAAATGAGAGACAATTTCTTTTAGTAAAGCTTTTGTTACCTTGGAGGCCTTCTCTGTCTGGCATGGAAAAGCTTCAACGCATCCTGAGAAGGTGTCCACAAATACCAGGAAATAGCTATAATTTCCCGTGGCTCTTGGCTGAACAGTAAAGTCTATCTGTCAACCATCTCCTGGTTCTGTCCCTCAGGTTTACACCCTTTTTATTTTTGGGGTTGTCCAGTTCTAGGATTGTTTCTGGCACAGACCAGGCAATGCTCAGGTATAAGCATTAGTCCCTGTTCATTGTAAATCCAGCCTTCTTTTGTTGTTTGCTATTGATCACCAACTAACTCTCAAGAGTCAGCCTGAAATCCCCATCTGTCTGATCTCTCTAGATCTTTTTGCAAATACTGAGGCATCAACAGGGATGGGTCCACCTCAGAATGAGTGCTAGGGCCTTCGGATCTGGGTTTTTGGTCTGGCTGCCTGAACAGCCATATCTTTTCCCTTAGCTGTATAACTATCAGTCTTTTGGTGGTCCAGGCAATGTACTATGGCTTCCTTTTCTGGCAACATAACAGCGTCTAATAAAGCCAGTTTCTCCTCTGCATGTTTAATTTCTTTTCTTCCTGGTGTTAGTAGACCTCTCTCTTTCCATATGGCCCCACATGCATGTACGACAGAGAAGCCATTCTTAGAGAATCAGTATAAATGCTTGCCTTTTTCTTAGCTCTAATGTGCAGGGCTCTCACAAGGGCTATGAGCTCTGCCTTCTAGGCAGACGTATCTGGAGAAAGGGCTTCTGCTTCTGGACTTCCTGGTGAGTTACTATTACATACCCAGCCTTCTGAAGTCACTGACCAATGAAGCTGCACCCGTCCATAAACATTTCCATATTTGTATTTTCTAAAGGCTGATCAGTCAGGGTGGGTCTGCTAGAATAGACTTCTTCAATTATTTGTATGGTACAGAATGCATTATGGTACTCCACAGTCCAGCTTAATGGCTCACTGTCATTTCCTTTAAGAGCCTCATACAGGGGTTTGGCCATGAGTCTAAAGTAAGGAATCCAAATACAACAAAACTCAGCCACTCCTAAGAATCCTCACAATTGCCTTCTGGTAGTTGGTACAGTCACCCTAGCTAATGCTTCCCTTTGATCCAGCAATAAGTTTCTTTGTCCTTTTGATAATTCAAATCCTATTTTACAGTTTATTGAGAAATATATGCTTGGAGACTTTATTGCCCTGGTCTGCCAGAAAGTTTAAAGTGAAGATTGTATTTTGGTCTGAAGCTTCCTTAGTTTTCCTAGCAATTAGTATATGCTCTACTTATTGGAGTAAGGCTCCTCATTTAATTGGAGGCACCTTAGGTTCTTGGCTAAGGCTTACCTGAAGGCGGTGGGGGCATTCTTAAATCCTCGTGGGAGAACAACATCTAGCAATATTGTTGTTTTATATTAGTCAAACTAGCAAAAGTCTCCAGATAAAGTTGTAAGCAAAGTATAAGGATTTGGCAGCAATGGATGTATATCCTCTACAATTTGGTTAATGGCTCTCAAATCCTGTACAAAATTATAATCTCCAGTCCCAGGTTTTTGTATTGGCAGGAATGGAGTGTTATATGGGTACTGACAAAGTTGGATTACTTGGTATTTAAGAAAGGTGGTTATCAGAGGCTTTGTATATGCCTCTCTAAAGGATGTTGCTTTAAATTTGGAGCCTTAGCACCTGGAAAGAGTTTGGCTACTATTGGTTCAGACATCTTGGTTCTTCTTGGCGTTCCATCAGCACAAACATTCACTCTTACCTTCTGTAGAACTTCTTCAGGAACTTCTCATTGAGGCTTGTCTTCAATTGTAATAGTGCAGCTTGGAGTGCATAGGCTTGGTCTGGGAGTTCTTTAATGTCGACTATCTTTGGTGAGAAAGTCATTTAATTTTGCAGGTGGATCTTCCCCCAACAAGGGAATAGGGTATTCAGGCATACACAGAAAGCTGTGCTTTATAGATCAGAGGCAGAAAAGGGGGAGTACATAAACAAATCCTCTGGGTTGAGGCATAAGAGAGAAAGCAAGAACTTTAGGATTTAGGAAGCAATTGCATCTCCTAGTTTGGTTTATGGAGAGAAGCAAGAAAATACAGTAGTGACTATCCACAACTTGGCTGTAAGAATTCCCTGGAGAAGCCACTAAGGAGAATGGACAGTCTCAAAGATAACCAGCTTGGATTTGAGGGTTTACTTAGGGAACACTGAAAAGTTTTCCATTAGAGATGATTGTCAAGAACTATAGCCTAAAAGTCATGCATGCCAAGCAATCTGTCCCAGCAGTCCCAAGACTGAAGCCAATTCGGTTAGAGGCTCCTAGCAGCTTTCCCCCATGGGCTGAAGGCAGCTTGCCTAGTGCAGAGGCGCCTATGAACGTCCATGCTCTCACTCACCACCTGGGAAACATACCCAATGAGGAGGAGGGTGGATGAGGTGACTGTATGACCTTGAAGGAAGTAAAGTGAGGAAGCTGTTTGAGACTCAGAGCTGAATCTGAAAGAGGAATTCAGGAGTATACAGGTTGACATACCTAAGCCCTCACTTCCCTTCTGAGCATGTTGGAGTTTAATCTTCCTGGTAGCTGACCAAAACATTTTACCTCCCCAGCAGAGGTCACAAACAAGCTAATCTAGATGTCGGAGCAATTTCCAGGTAGAATATATTCAGCCCAAGGCCTCATATAGGCCATGGCCTTTAGCACCACCACCAATGTTTGTTACTCCAGGCAAACTTTCCTTTTTAACTCTCTCTCTCTCTCTCTCTCTCTCTCTGTCTATGTGTGTGTATATTTAAAAGCATTTCAGTGCTAACTCCATGCTAGTTTGTCTCATATAAAAGAGGGTTAAATTTCTCAGTAAGGGAAACCCAAAATGCGTTCAACTGTATAAAATTCCTTTAACCCAGGCACGGGGTATGTTCTTCAGGGGTGGAGAATTTTCCTGCTTTACACACCCTCATTTTTCCTTTGCCCTCTCACCCCAACAAGGTAATCAGGGCTGGTTCATTAAGAATACACACCTGTATCAATACATCCAGGCAATCATCTTAGGCACGAGTAAAAAACCCCATTACCTCCACAAGGCAAAGTTTCTAGTCAGGGAGCAATGTCTTTTACCTCCTGAGTCAGAGGACTCTCATTCATATCAGGTTTATTTTATAAAGAATTAGGAACAGGAAAGCCATGGTACATACTGACCAGTGGTAAGCATTTAATGTATTTATAAATTTATTTATTTATTTTTGGCTGCACTGGATCTTCGTTGCTGCGCGTGGGCTTTCTCTAACTGCGGCGAGCGGGAGCTACTCTTCGTTGCGGTGCGCAGGCTTCTCATTGAGGTGGCTTCTCTTGCTGTGGACCATGGGCTCTAGGTGTGCGGGCTTTAGTAGTTGTGGCATGTGGACTCAGTAGTTGTGGCTCTCGAGCTCTAGAGCACAGGTTCAGTGGTTGTGGCGCACAGGCTTGGTTGCTCCGCGGCATGGGGTATCTTCCCCAGGGCTCGAACCTGTGTCCCCTGCCGTGGAAGTGCTTTCCCTTTTACCAGCACCGGGACTCTTGCTCCACAGCGCGCAAGTGCGGAAGCAAAGGGGGTCCAGGTGGGTTCTCGGCTCCTGTTCAAGCTGTCTCCAATGTGCTGCCTGTGCAGGTGCCAGCAGTTGTTTCCCTTGCTCTGCTCAGATGCAGCCTCAGGTGCAAGTCCCCTTTGTCCCTCGCAGCCAGTCACTGACCCTAGCCTCTGCCACCCGTGCTCTACTGCTTGTTGTGGAGCTGCAACAAAGGGCAAGTGGGTATATATGGACTCTCGGTGTATATCAGGTCGTGAGCTGTGATGGAGCAGCTGCCATCTGAGTTCTGAGCAGCTTCTGAGAAACTGCTTGAGTAAGTACCAACAACGGCCATCATCACCCCAGGCAGGCTCTGTCCTGAAATCAGGTTGCCTCTGCATCCCAGAGTTTTCTTCCCAGTCTTGACAGCCCTAGATCCAGTGCCATGCTGTGACATGGAGTCAGTGGTGCTAGAGTGCTCACTCAGCTTGGGCTGGGGCACTCACTCAGGCGAGCCTGAGAAACTTCTATTCACCCCCTCTGCCCCACCAGCGGTCAAGCCGCTGTGAGTGTGATCCTCACCAGTGGAGTCTAGGCTTCCCGCAGCTATCCTCTCAGTCCCTGCAGTCCTCCAACCAGCCAAGGGGGCTCATCTTCCCTGTGTAGGACCCCAAGACTCAAGGAACTAATCTTTGGCATTCACCACTCATTCCCCAGGGCGGGTCTGTGCCTGTATATTCTCCCTTTTCCTCTGAGTCCCCTCCCAAGGGCACAGGTCCTGATCTGATTGCTTTCATGTGGATCTTTCTCACAGCCTTGGCTGTACAAAAGTCTTTCCGTCAGTTTCCAGTTAGTCTTCAGTGAGAATTGTTCCTTTTTTTTTCTTTTTAACATCTTTATTGGGGTATAATTGCTTTATAGTGGTGTGTTAGCTCCTGCTTTACAACAAAGTGAATCAGCTATACATACACATATGTCCCCATATGTCTTCCCTTCTGCGTCTCCCCCCCTCCCCCCCTCCCTATCCCACCCCTCCAGGCGGCCACAAAGCACCGAGCCGACATCCCCATGCCACGCGGCTGCCTCCCACCAGCCACCCACCCCACGCTTGGCAGTGCATACACGTCCACATACATGGATGTATTTCTTAAGTGTCTGCTGGGGAAGGTGAGTTCCATGCCTCCCACTCCACCACCTTGACGAAGCCCCTCGTCACGCTGTACACTAAATCCCCAGAACTCATTTACCTTATAGCTGGGAGTCTGCACCCTCTGACAAACATCCCACTTCCCCCATCCCCAAGCCTCTGGCAACCACATTCTCCTCCCGGTTGCTTTGAGTTTAGATGTTTTAGATTCCACGTGTGAGAACATAGAGTATTTGTCTCTCTCTGTCTGAATTATGTCACTTAGCATAATGCCCTCAAGGTCCATCCCCATTACTGCATATGGCAGGATCTCCTTCTTTTTTATTGGCTGAATAATATTCCATTGTGTATGTGTATGTATACATATCACATTTTCTTTATCCGTTCATCTGTTGATAGACATTTAGGTTGTTCCCATGTCATCATGGCTATTGAGAATAATGCTGCAATGAACTGGGGGTGCAGATATCTCTCTGAGATAGCGATTTCATCTCCTTCAGATATACACCCAGAAGTGGGATTGCTGGATCATACAGTAGTTCTATTTTTAACTTTTTGGGGAACCTCCATACTGTTTTCCAATGTACCAGCATTGCCACCAACAATGCACAAGGGCTTCCTTTTCTCCACAGCCTCACTAACACTTGATATCTCTTATCTTTATGATAATAGCCATACTAACAGGTGTGAGATGATGTCTCATTGTGGCTTTAATTTGCATATCCTTGATGGTTAGTGAAATTGAGCATCTTTTCATGTATCTCATTGGTATATCTCCTTTGGAAAAATGTCTATTCGGTTCCTCTGCCCATTCTTAAATTGGATTGGTTTTTTTGCCATTGAGTTGTATGAGCTTCTTATATATTTTGGACATTAACCCCTCATCAGTTAAATGGTTTGCAAATATTTTTTTCCATTCTGTAGGCTGCCTTTTTATCTTGCTGATTGTTTCTTTTGCTGTACTGAAGTTTTTTTAGTTTGCTGTAATCCCACTTGTTTATTTTTGCTTTTGTTACTTATGCTTTCAGTGTCACACCCAAAAAATTGTTGCCAAGACCAAAATCGAGGAGATTTTTAGCTATGTTTTCTTCTATAGTTTTATAGTTTCTGGCCTTACATTTAAGTCATTTATCCATTTCAAGTTAATTTTGGTGAATGATGCAATATATGGGTCCAATTTCATTTTCTGCATGTGGTTATCCAGTTTGCTCAGCACCATTTATTAAAGAGACTATCCTTTCCCCCACTGAGTCTTCTTAACTCCATTGTCAAATATTAGTTAACTGTATATGTGTATGTTTATTTCTGGGCTCTTGATTCTGTTCCATTGATCTATGTGTCTATTTTCATGCCAACATCATACTGTTTTGATTACTATAGCTTTGTAATAAAGTTTGAAATCAAAAGTGTGATGCCTCCAGCTTTGTTCTTCTTTTTCAAGATGGTTTTGGCTATTTGGGGTCTTCTGTGGTTTCATATGAATTTTTTTCCTATTTCTGTTAAAAATGTCATTGGAATTTTGATAGGGATTGCACTGACTCTATTAATGGCTTTGGGTAGTATGGACATTTTAACAATATTAATTCCTCTGATCCATGAATATAGGACATTTTCCCATTTACTTGTGTCTTTAATTTCTTTCATCAGTGACTTGTAGTTTTCAGTGTACAAATCTTTCCCCTGCTTGGTTAAATTTATTCCTATGTATTTTATTAGTTCTTATGCTATTGTGAATCGAATTATTTAACTTATCAATTTTTCATGTGTCTCTCCTAGAACGTATGCTTCTTGAGGGTAGGGTATTACTCAAAGTAAGGACCACTTCAGCAAAACTGTAGGCTCAAAAGACATTTGTTTGATTAACGAATTGGTTTAAATCATTGATAACTATGAATATAATAATAGTTTCTGTACGAGTAACTATTTTAAGCACTTTATACATATGTCGACTACTTTATCTTCTATCTTACAGCTGGAGGCTCAGCAATGTAGTCACTGTGATCAAAGAGCAGTCTTTGATCCGCTGGTGAAGGCCATCCATCCTCTTTCAGTTTTCAAAGGGATATACATCGAACATCAAGCAAATACTCAAATCAACCCTAACAAATAATAGTGTGACAAATATCCCAGCCAAACTTCCTACACATTTCTGTGTCACAATATGTAAGACATCTAGCTGCGCCAGATGATTCATTCAGGGATGCTAGAATGAATAATTCTGGCTCGTTCTCCAAACAGCTCTTAACTTTTAGGGCCTGATAAAATCTGTTGCCCATCCCCTCCACTCCCTTTACCACCACCTTTCCCCTGCTGGACTCCCAAAATGTGTTCAGCCAATTTTACATCATTAGGTAGGAAACTGGAGACTTTCTTTCTGAAGAAACCAATGCACTCAAAAGAAAAGACTTCAGAAATGATTTTGAGAGTATCCTGGTGAGACAGCTAGGCCCCATATCCTATCACCCTGTGGCAAGGTCTACAAATTGGCCAACCGTGTCTAGAAACAGAGCTGCCAACAATGTATTCTTTAAAAATGAACTACCAGAAACCGCCAGGCAATGAAGGGAAGGTGTAACATAAAAGGCAGAGATTGAACAAACAGGAAAAGGAAGTACAGAGGAAGCAAAAATAAGGAAGGAAACAAAAGGAAAGTCTAAAACATTTAAATTAATTTTGTTAGGTAAGAACAGGTGCTGCAACATCTAAAAGAAGGTAACAACATTCATAAAACAAGCAAAGGATGTTTTACTGCAAAAAAAAAAAACAAAGAAAATTAAAAATACAATGCAGTGATGAAGAAAAAGAAAATACAGTACAGAAGTAAACCTTTCAACATGTAGGGGAAGCAAAGTTTTTCCTCCCTTCTCTAAGTGCTGGGCCTGAGAACTAAGTTGACATAGACAGGTTAATAGGAGGAAAGCATACAAATTTTATTTTTACATGTACATGGAAGCCTTCACAGGAAAATAAAGACCCAAGAGTGGTTAGGTCTAAGTGCTTACACACTAGGTTGAACAGAACAGTTATTATGAAAAAAAGTAACTAAAATATATAAAGAGGCTAAAGGAAGATAAGGGTATAGATTCTTCTCGGCCTCTACTCTCAGTCTCTGGTTATAAGAATGTTCTTTTCCTCCAGATTCAGGGAGCATATCATTCACATGGGAGTTGCATCCCCTGTTTTTAAGAAGAAAAGGGGAGGTAGAGAGCCTTTCTTGCACCTGTTGTTTTTCAAGTGCCTTCAACTCAAAAAAGTCAATATGCCAAATGGGCATATTTTGGAGTGGCATTTTCTGACCCTTTTCAAGTGGAAGTATTAAAAAATAAAATAGAAAGTAAAAATAAAATACATACCCGGTCCGGGAAGATCCAACATGCCGCAGAGCAGCTGGGCCCATGAGCCATGGCCGCTGAGCCTGCGCGTCCGGAGCCTGTGCTCCGCAACAGGAGAGGCCACAACAGTGAGAGGCCCGCATACTGCAAAAAAAATAAAATAAATAAAATAAAATAAAATAAAATACATAAATATTAGAATTGGGGAAATTTTTTTATTTATTGAATCAATCCAGGAACTCCAGCATCTAAATAATAATAGTTCCAGAAATAAAGAGTAGAGAAAACAGATGACAGGAAATTGCCATAGGATAAAATGAGAATATTTTCCAGAATTGAAAGGCATATATTTCTAAATTTAAGGGACCCACTGACAAATCCCACATTGAAGCACATGATGTAAAATTTATGAATGACAAGGATTCAAAATATAAATTAAAAAATTATAAAACAATTTTGTAACTATGTATGATAATGGATGTTAACTAGATTTATTGTGGTGATCATTTCACAATATATATAAATCATTATGCTGTATACCTGAAACTAATATATTATATGTCAGTTATACCTCAGTGAAACTAAGCAAAAAATAAATAAAGATACCTGCCATGAACCCTTTCTCAGGAAACTACTGAAGGATGTGCTTCTTCAAAATAGAGGAGTACATCCGGAAAAAGATGTGCACTGAAGGAAACAGAAAGCACCAGGCAGGAGAGAGACACACAGCCTCTAACGGAGTTTGAGGAGAGAAAGTCCTAGGAAGACATTTGTGCTACCAGCTTTGGAGCAGCCAGTCCCAGTTAGAGCAGGAATACCAGAAGAAACAGCTTAGAGTTGAAAGTGGTTGCCTCTGAGTAGCAGGAATTGGGAGTTTTTCATTATAAGTACTATTTTTATTTTTAAATTATGTCCAGTCATTACTTTAATAATGATTAAATTTAAATTGTAATGGGTAAACAGAAGCAGAGTAGTCTGGAAAGAGGTTTGCCAATTCTCTCCAGGTCTCCCTGGGTAACATTCCTCA